>NW_013666735.1:92329-107045 GCF_000517525.1 Limulus polyphemus | reverse complement strand
TAATAACTTATATCATTGGCCAGCTTAACTGATCTGTACACTAATTCATAATAACTTATATCATCGGCCAGCTTAACTGATCCGTACACTAATTCATAATAACTTATATCATCGGCCAGCTTGACCTATACAATAACATTATAACCTCTTTAGACTTGTATTCGGTAACTCTGTAGATACAACGTAAAATCCTATTTGCCCTGCCACTATCAACAGCACATTGCTTGACTGGCTTAAGAGACGGATGACCTTTTTCTCCCATAACACAGTTAAAGTTATTCCCATCCATCAAAAGTATCCTTGCATTACCTTATATTTATTACAATTAAAGTCATCTGTCATGTAATCGACCAACTTACCAAATAATTTTTAAATTATTTTGCATCCAGAAAGAACCAAACTTTAACATCATTAGCAAGTCTAAATAATCTATTGAGCCTTTCTTCATCTATGTCATCAATGTAAATCAAAAAGAGCAAAGGTTCTAACAGTGAACTATGAGGTATCCCACTTGTTACATTAATCCAACTTCACTGAATTTCATTTACAACAACCCTCTGCTTTCTTCTAACTAGCCAGTTTCTTCTCCAATAAACCAACCTATCCCTCACACAGAGATAACTATTTGTTTGTAATTAAGCACAAAGCTACACAATGGGCTATCTGTGCTCTGCCTACCACGAGTATCGAAATCCGATTTCTAACGTTGTAAGTCCGCAAACATACCGCTGTGCCACTGGGGGGAAGAGATAACCAACAAGCTTTTTGCATGGCCCCTTATCAAATGCTTTCTGTAAATCCAGATACATCAAATCCACACCAGTACCTTCATCTACATAAGCAGTACGTTCTTTAAAAAAATATCAAAAGATTAGTAAGACAAGATTTTCCCCTAATGAAATTATGCTAACTATTCAACAAAATTTTTAACTTTGTTAAATGAATTTGTAAACCATCTTTTATCAGACTTTCAAAACCTTTTCCTGTAAAGATATATAAGTGAAGGCTAGCGCAGATAACTCTTGTATATCTTTAAGCAAATATTTGAGACAAACCAAATCCTAATTTTGACCTGATAGACGGATGACCTTTTTCTTCCATAACACTGTTAAAGTTATTCCCATTAAACTGATTAAATTAATGAGGAACTCTACAGTAAGATATATAATTCAACTGTTAACACGGTTATAATTATGGGATATTTTAATTTCAAATACATAGACTGGGAAATGTTAGAGTCAAAGCTATTCCCATCAAACGTATACTCATAATTCAAATACAATGGCATTATAACCTCTTTAGACTTGTATTCAATAACTCTGTAGGTGCAACCTAAAATCCTATTTGCTCTGCCACTACCAACAGCATATTGATCGGATGGCTTAAGAAACGGATGACTTTTTTCTTCCATAACACTGTTAAAGTTATTCACATCAAAAGTATACTCAGGTCCTACTCCCATCCTACCATTCTGCTTACCCTTTATTTGAAGAAATCGTTATTATTTATTTTTACATTTTCATATACATTTGTGATTTCCTAATTTCCAATATCTTTATTAGAAGTTAACAATAAATCTAAAATAGTATTGTTCCTTGTTGGCTCTCTAACCAATTGTTGAAGAAAACCATCCTGAGGAGTTTTTAAAAACCAGTCTCCATTGTGATTTGACTCTGACATTTCCAACTCTATATGCTTGAAATTAAAATCTCCCATGATTATAACCTTATTAACAGATGAATTCTTTATCTCACTGTAGAGTTTCTCATTAATTTCATCAGTTTCATCTGGTGGTCTGTAACAAACCCTCGTTATAGCCACTAACAGAAACCCAAATAGATTCAACGTCATTTTTACCAGCTTTGATATCCTCAACTTTAACATGCTGTAACTCACATTTTACTTATAATCTGCTTCTTCACCTCTTTTTAGTACTTTGTCCCTATTAAACAACCTGTGACTCTGTATTCCAAAATTGTTTACATTTATCCAGGTTTCAGTTATTCCCATTATATTAAAATTCTCTGTTTCCACTAGTGCTCTAAAGTCATCCAATTTATTTCTTATACTTCTAGCATTACAATAATAACAGCTTAGGAGCGAACGGATGCCCACCTACGAACCACAAAATTAGCGATGTGGTCCATACGAACTTTATCAGCTTTTTGAATAAATTTTACTAAACTATTTGTGTTCGTTTGTTTTACAGCAATCTGCTGTTTCCACCGCGGAGAATCGAGCCCCGGATTTTAGCATTGTAAGTCCATAGTCTTATCGCTGTTCTATTGGGGGGAATAATTATTTAGACACCAACTTATTTGTGGGTCTATGATTTTGTTACTTACAGGGTCCGTAATAATACATGAGTCACACAAGAAAAGTTTAAAGAAACATATATTAAATATTACAATTAATCCTACTATTTACTGTTGGAGTTGTCTATATATTTTACAAAGAAAATGATGGATTTCGTCTCAATATGATGTAAAATGAGGACCCCATAAAAACACACGATAATTTGAGGGTTAAGATGATTATCTGTCATCCACAGTTTCCAAATATCCAGATTTTGAGGAAGAAAATCCCGTTTCTATCAAAACATCGCTCATATATTGTACATATATCGTCACAAAACTGGCTATAAACGTTTATCAGTTAAATAGACTTACAGCAAAATATGTTACAGGCGGTACTTACCTTATGACGCAATATTTTATTTTAACTGCCTATTGGATTAAGATGTAGTTGTATATTTATATTTGGGTTTCAAATATTTATCTTAATAATGGAAACATTAGGCAGTTGACCAGAACTAATGCAGTTTAGAATTTACTATTGTATTGTTGATAAAAATGGTGCCTGCAAATGCATGTCATTTTTCAAATTAATTGTAATTTATTAAATAATAATGTAGGTTGAAAACTTTTACCAACCAAGGAGGCCTGGCATGGCCAGGTGGTTTGGGTGCTCGACTCGCAATCTGCGGGTCACGGGTTCAAATCCCCGTCCCACCAAACATGCTCGCCCTTTCAGCCGTGGGATCGTTATAATGTGACAGTCAATCCCACAATTCGTTGGTAAAAAAGTAGCCCAAGAGTTGGCGGTGATGACTAGCTGCCTTCCCTCTAGTCTTACACTGCTAAATTAGGGACGGCAAGCGCAGATAGCCGTCGTGTAGCTTTGCGCGAAATTCCAAAACAAACAAACAAAAGCAACCAAGGAATTCTTCATTGTGTATTTCACAAATTAATATTATGATCAGTTTCTTCAATGGTCTTTAATTCTACGTCCACTGCTATCTTCATCTCTAAAACTTCTGAGCCAGTACATGAACTTGCAGAGCTTTTGAGTTCCGTTAGTGACTTCGTTGATATTTCTCACACTTTATGAGAATGTTTTTTTTTGCTGGCTGTGCAAGTACGTCTTCCATTGTCTGTCTGTCTTGCTTATTCTAAGGAATATGATTACCACTACAGCCTTACACCACAACTTTATTTTAACAAATTACTGCAAGAGACGAAGAGGTTTTTCTTAGAATATACATCTTGAAAAACTTTCCACAGACCCTACACTATACGTGAACATTGCCTTGAAAAACGTCGTTTAAGCAGATCAAAAACATGAAAGTTGACTGGAACTGTATTAGGGACCTTACGTGTTTATGGTCGAATGTGATTACTGTGACTTCCTTACATTCGGTAATCTTTCTCGGGAAACGTTGTTTTCGACGTGGCTGAAAGTTTTGTCAACATCATCAGGCAGATCTTGTTAGCGGTCTCAGGTGGTATGGCCAGGTTCATAACATCTCTTCTACAACCATACCCTTCACTTAACGGATGAAGGCGTTGCTCTGGATTAGGTAAAGTTGTGGTTTCGAGCCGTTGTCCTAAACGTCCTGCTTCTCGAATTTATCCGTTTCGACATAGTATATTGAAGACTTCTTTTTTTTTTTAATGTGCTGCCTTTTGGCTTTATGTTTTTTAACAACCTTATTAAATAGCCCCCCAGTGGCACAGCGGAATGTCTGCGTGGTGGGCAGAGCACAGATAGCCCATTGTGTAGCTTTGTGTATAACTACAAACAAACTTATCAAATAAATAGTTCTATTCGAAAAAGATGTGATATTATTTCTTAAGCCATAAACAACCGTGGCGGCATTGCACTGTTTAATAGTTGACGTTTCGCTATGAAACAAACACCTCACCCGTTTGCATTTGCGGGAACAGTCATCTGCGTGAATTAGCATATACAACTCATTCAAATAAAATACGTTTAATCCTTTGTTAACATTTTTTTAAGTACAAGCCTCCCGAAGGAAATTCAACATCAATTGTACAGATCAGTTGGAGCCTAAGACTAAAACTAATTTTACTCTAGAAAGGACATTGAATTGTTCGAAAATGTTCAGAGGATGAACAATAGGATGAAAAATAAGAAGAGTTAGAGGGGGATCTGATTGAGGTGATAAGATTGTTAAGGGAATTGATAGTGTTGAAGTATCATCTTTTTCATATTTAATGGTGAGAAAAGTAAGACTAGGGGACACAAATATAATTTTGGCAGGGTAGGAGTCACCTTTAGCTAAGGCAGTTTTATTTTTCTATCAGGATAGTTATCTTTTATGGTGGGCGCAGTTAATTTAAGGGGTTTAAGGGAAAGCTTGTTAAATATTTGAAAGATAAGAGTTGGCTTTGAGTTTTCTTTTAGGGTTTAATTTAATTTAGTGGATAGGATGGCATAGGTGGACCAAAAGGTCCATTGTTGTCCTTTAAAGTTATGTTATATTTTCGAATGTGTTCAAAATTAGGATTTGGTTTGTCTCGAATATTTGCTTAAAGATATACAAAATATATACTAGCCTTCACTTATATATCTTTACAACAGTATTGGAGACAAACCAAACCCCTATTTTGAAACGATAGACTAGAAAGAAGGCAGTTAATCAACAGCACTCCTTACAAACTCTTGGGCTACTTTTGTTTGACTGCAAGGTGTAACTTCGGACTGAAAATGCGAGAGCATTTTTGACGTGACGGGACGCTAACCAGAAATCACTAGGTTCATAGTTCAGGCATGTAGTTATATCCTAACACTCTTCGGCTTCTACACTCTCAAATATGGTCTGCTTGGACCACACTTTCAAAAAACTGTTGTTTTTTAAGCAATGGTGTATACACACTTAGATCAGTAAAAGAAGATTTTCTTCGTAACGAACTGGTATGATAAAGTTCTTGGAATGATGGACGAGATGCATTATACTCATCAGGAACTATATTAAGAAGCGATGTTTAGTTGACACGCTGGAGTAAGATTTGGGATGTAATGCTATATGGTTGGCCTACAGGAAATTAAATTCTGTTTCTTTCTGAATATCTCTTGTTACGTCTTTACGATACGCCAATAGCTCGAGCAGGTTCACCTTTTGACAGTCAGTAAGCTTCCTGTGATTGTTCCGGACATCTCTAAAAGGTTTCTGTGTCACTTTTCTCTATAAAATATCACAGACAAGTATAAAGAACATCGCATGGCGTGGGGTTTCTATTTCTATGTGGTGGTTGCACGCTATATTTTCATAAAGAATACAAAGATCACTATATCACTTAGTCTATCTATCTATCGCACGAAGTATCTTTTGTTATCACGAATGTCACATTTCCTTATATCAGTTAAAAATTAGCTATATACATGATGTAAATGTTTTTATAAATAATAGGTAGACACGTGACATCTGTATGTATTCGGTATTAAAATTTCACTTGTTCTTTACATTCGAAAAGTACAACACAAGTTTGGGATTCCTTGTATATAAATTAAAACTTGGTCTCTCTTTACTGACAAGTTGATGGGATTGTGATAACATATGTTGTAAGATTTATTGGTTCTGCACTCAGTTCCTTCTTTCATTACATTCTCTTATTCTCATATTAAGGGGTTCCTTCCAAAATGTTTTGAAGATGGAGAAGTCTATCCGCATTTATATTTCAAAATTACTTGGGAATTTATTTTAATTATATAATTCCCTGTTTTTCCTAATTTCATCATGTTAGCGTTTAATTGACAGGTAGGTAAATAAAACTGATGTACTCCAATTAATCTAATAAGTTGATCTGAAATGATATCCTGGGAATCAGGCTTTTTTAAAAGCGTGATGAAAACCATTTAATACGTTTTAGTACGACACCCTTTGGTGACCATTTAATAAACGATATTGTATCCAAATCACCGACATCTACAAAAGAAACGTTTTAGTACTGCAACAGTTAATACAACTCTGAGAGTCGTAGTTTCAACATTCTTTAATAGCAGGTAACCGTTTCTTTCTGAACGTTTATTTCCGAACACCTTCTATACAGAATGATTATTTCTTAAGTCTTAATTACAAAATTCTTTAGTAGCAGGTAACTGTTTCTTTCTGGACGCTTAGAAGCAAGTAACTTTTATTTCCGAACACTTTCAATACATATCTTGCTAAGCAACAGGACATAAAAGCCACTGTTGGAATGCATTGTTACCAAAATGCACTGGCTTTTCTATATATGTAGATTTTCATTAGCTTGCCCCATTAAAAAGATGCGCACGCGTATGCACGCAAATAAGCACGTTCATGTATATTTGTCTATCTGTGATTTCTATTTATAATATAAGAAACCACTTCTTTTCTATGTGAGTTTTCGCTTGCTTGCCTCATTAAAAAGATCTGCACGTGCATGGATAAGATAAGTAATACCCAGGTGAACACCCTCAGGGTCCACTTAGTATGTGTGCAAAATTTCAAGTTTCTAGGTTCTTTCCTCTTGGAGTATGACAGTCACACATACAGACAGACAGACTGATTGATACGCACGTGCGTACGCGCAGGCGCATACGGACGCACGTGCGTGTCTATCTCTCTGCTTGTCTGTGTTTTCTATTTGTAATATAAGGATCCATTTCTATTCTATGTGGTTTTTCCCTACTTTTCCCCATTAAAAAGTTTCGCATGTGCCTGCGCGTGGACAAGATAAGTAATACCCAGGTACACAGGATCAGGCTCACTTACTATGAGTGCAGAATTTCAGGTTTCTAGATTCTTTCTTCTTGGAGCTATGGCAGACACACTTCTTTTTTATGTGGCCTTTCGCTAGCTTGCCTCATTAAAAGGATGCGCACGCGTGTGCGCGCATTCACGTGGATAAGATAAGTAATACCCAGGTGCACACCCTCAGTATGGGTGCAAAATTTAAGGTATCTAGGTTCTTTCCCTTTGGAGCTATGGCAGTCAGACTTCTTTTCTATGTGGATTTTCGCTACCTTGCCTCGTAAAAAAAGATGCGCGCATACACGTGGTTAAGTAATAATCCTCAGGTGCACACCCTCAGGGTCCACTTAGTATGTGTGCAAAATTTCAGGTTTCTATGTTGTTTAATCTTGGAGTCACACACACACACACACATAGACACGTCCTTTTATTATTCTAGATAATATTAAAAGGGGAGGTCTGTGGGTCTGTGTGTGTTTGTGCCTGACCACCATAACTCTAAGAGGAAAGAATGTAGAATCCTGCAATCTTGCACACACATATTAAGTGTACCATTAGAGTGTGCACCTGAGTATTATTACTTATTCACGTGTGTTCGCGCATGCGTATCTTTCTAGCTAGAAAAAATCCACATAGAAAAGAAGTGTGACCACCATAGCTCCAAGAGGAAAGAACCTAGATACCTGTGCACCTTATTTAATTACTTAATCTTATCAAAATTTTCATCCATACCAAATGAACCCTGAGGGTGTGCACCTGGGTATTGCTACTGAGTCACTAGGGTGTCGATAGTAAATTACTTAAATCATAAAAGTGCTATTGAACTATTTGTTTATTCTTAGAATAATTACCATTTAATTCTATACAATGATCTTTTCATGCTGTCTCCAATGGCTCAGCGGTTAGTCTACAGACTTAAAACACCAAAATCCGGGGTTCGATTCTATATATTAATTGGGAGACGCAAGTTAGAACTTTGAAACATCTTACACCAATTACCTAAATGTAACACTGACAGTACAATCGTTTCACGTAGTTTGTTTTTGTTGGTAAGTACAAAGCTACACATTGGGATATCTTGTGCTCTGCTCACCACGGAATCGAAACCCGATTTTTAGCGTTATAAAACTTCACTGCTGAGCCACCGGGTAGCATATTACATAGTAGAGTTGGTTTTTACCACTTGTTTCATTGTAGTTAAATTAAATATTTTGCAAACACGAATACTGCTATTTCTTCTTTGATTTTATTCATGGGTTCTTAGAATTACCTAGAAAACATTACAAAAAAGCAATTTTGATCAATATTTGTGAAGTTAAACATTTATAAAATATGTGTAATTATCATAATCTTTCGAATGAGTTTTCCTTCTGATAATCTAAACTTAATTCTTATAATTGTACTCTTTGACCGTATGTGCTCATATATATTTCAGTAGTCTAGCGGATTTAATATTGTACACACACACACATATATATATATATATATTACTTTTCTATAAATATGTTTCACGTTGTGATTCCTAGATGACAGCACCTTCTCTAACGTAAATTTTCATTTATCGATTGTTAGCGTCAGCTGGAATACAAATAGCCGCGAAAGAGGTACACACCACAGAGGCAGTCGTAGTCGCTGTTGGCCTTAATAACTAGAAGTTGGGCCTATAATGCGACATTGGAAATTTTGTAAAACCTCATCACGCGTCCTTAAACGTAATTTTTGCAACATTTCTTAAAATCTGGACGATAGGATTTCGGAAAATCTGCGACCAATACCGAATGTGGAGAAACTGAACACTGAAAAACTTGTTTGCACTACTTCGGTTGATGAAGTTTCCCCTCTCATCTTTTACGAAGTAGCATTTTAATTAGATCCTCGTCAGTGGACTTCATCTTGTCTACCTTCAAACACACAGTATGTCTTTGACATCTAATGGAGATGGGCTGCAGGAGGTTCGCCTATCGAGCTTTCCGTCAGTGGTGGAACTGAATGTCGGCGGAGTATTCTACACGACCTCCATAAGCACATTGACAAAAGAACCAAATTCCCTTCTAGGACAAATGTTTACCGGCGAAGGCGGAAAGACAGCGATGCGAGATTCTAAAGGAAAGTTTTTCATTGATCGAGATGGTGTGATCTTCCGATATATTTTGGACTATCTTCGAAATCAGAAGGTGCTCCTTCCCGAAAACTTCCACGAGCGTGAACGCTTGAAGCAAGAAGCCGAGTATTTCATGCTTCCAGGTATGGTGGCTAATATTGAAGCTCTTCCCTCAACTTCCCATTCCCACCGGGTACCTTTCAGCCTAGCAGCAGCTTCTCATATTTCCCGACCTCCTGGATATATAACGGTTGGCTACCGAGGAACCTTCGCCTTTGGTCGAGACGGATTGGCAGACGTCAAATTTCGGAAACTCACTCGCATCTTGGTTTGTGGAAAGGTTGGTCTCTGTCGTGAGGTATTTGGAGAAAACCTAAATGAAAGCCGAGATCCAGACAGATGTAACATGGACCGTTACACGGCACGATTCTTCCTGAAACATAATTTTTTGGAGCAGGCTTTCGACGATCTTAACGGAGCTAGCTTCCGCTGTGTTGCAGCTGCAGGTTCCGGAACGGCATGTGGGGGTACCGGCGAACCACTTAAACCTGGAATGGATTCAGAAGAGAATCGGTGGAACCACTACAACGAGTTTGTGTTTGTCAGGCCATAATCTCTAGTTGTTCGTTACCAGAGATCACCTGGGTAACACCAGGATTATCGTGGCTTGTATTTGCACAAGGCTTCTGTGCGAAAGCAAAATAGTGTTGATTTTCAAATGAGACACGAAAACTTTATTCTTTCATTCATCTATTAGATGTGATCCCATTTTGTACAATTGTTTAATTGTTGAATTGCTTCTGAGAGCTAGGCCTATTGATCTGGAAGAACAGGATGAGTATATTTTCGTATAGTTTCTTCAAAAGCTACTGGAGTGTCATGGTAGGATAATTTGTCATTAACATTGAGGATAAAAACAACAGTGATTAGAAAATTGGAATTGCACATTTTTCTACCATGTTACTGCATTGTAGTGTTTTGAAAAGGAGAACGAGTAGAGAGGCTAAAGGATAATTATGATAAAACTTGGCTGGATATGTTAATAATATTAAGAATGTTTCGATTTATTTTGTTTTAATACTATTGTAATTTGCTTGATATGTATTCGTCTCCAAGACAGACTAACAGCCACTGATTATTGTTTTTTTCATTTCACGAAGAACTTTGTGGAGACATATAGTTTCACACTAACAGTATAAGCTATTTTATGAATGTTGTGGTGGCCTTTCCTAGGTTTCTAAACAACTGGACAAACATTTCTGTATTGTTAAAGCGGAAAATAAGAAGACACAATTATTTTGAGACCAGGCGTAGCCGAGTATTTAACGTTCTTGTACTGTAAATCCAGGTATTCATGACTCGCGTCCCATTTCCCCAAAAACATAATCTGCATTTTGGGGCCGTGGGTGCGCTTTGAGAAAAAAGTTAGACCCATCTCTTTGGTCAGATAATAGAAGATCAAGAGCTCGTGAGTACTATGGAGTAGTTCCTTTCCCTCTAATCTATCAGTTCATGATTATGGGGGGAGGGGTATGCGCAGATAGTAATTTGTGTAGATTTGAATAAAAATTTTCAAATAAACCAACGATTATTTTATTGTGTTTTGAGCCAGAAGAGAGATGGGTTACATGACAAATAGTGGGGCTGTTCTTGTGCTTCATCTCTCTTTTGAAATGTTGAAAATTGTTGACCTATCCATCCTTCCACAAGAGAGTTTCAGTTAAGTAGTTGAAACCATTTAAGTTTAGATTAGAGCATGTCAAGTATTTCAATAAATTCGAACGACGGACTAAGACATAGTAACTGCTACTTCTACTATTAGAAACAAAGAGCATATATACAAAATAGTCAAAAAGTATACAACAGAAACGAATAGGTTTGGCTTGTAGATATACCTTAAACCTGACCTTAAATTTATTTTACTCTTTTCTAAGTGCCTGGCTGCAACCTTCCTTAATTTGTAGCAGATTCTGTTATGTTCGCTAAAACTGAAAGTCATCTATCACAGAAGGGGCTCAATATAGTGATGTTTCTAATATAAAATTTTTCTGCATTGTAAATCTGTCACACTTATGATTCTAAAAAAATATTATCTAATTAATGTTGATTTACCGTACTGAACGAGGGGAACTAATCGTGATATCTAGATTTGTTGACTTAAATAAATATCTAATAGTAGGGTTTTAAGCACCTAGCTTATCATGCAATCTCGTTAACATAGACAGAGAAAGTATGAAGTCATTCTGTGTCACCTACTTCGAGGTTTAGATTAGGGATACTGAAATGATAAATCTCTGTTGCTCTTGCTAGGACTATATAATATATGTCTTATAATGTCTTTTTCAACTTTTCTTTTATATGAAAGATAGCCTTAGACTTTGAGTTGGTGCATGCAAATTTTTTTTCTTTTTTCACACGAAACTAACAACAGTATTTCCCCCATTGTACAGCTATATTAATACTAAAATCACGAATATTTTCTTGTGTGAACGGTAAAGCTTGAAACTCTGTCTTAAAGTTTAAGCGCATTTTAGAGCTGTGAGTAATAGCTAGCGGCTAGTTAAAGATAAATACTAATCATACCTGGAATTGATTTTTATGTATTGTGAGAAATTGTGCCAACTCTCTGAGTCTGGATGAATGGGAACAAAACAACTAATTTTCATTGAGTTATCCATATCGGGATTCGGTAGGCCTAGTATAACCATTTTAACTTTACCTATCCATATCGGAATTCATTAGGCCTAGTATAACCATTTTAACTTTAGCTATCCGTATCGGAATTCAGTAAGCCTAATATAACCACTTTAACTTTTCCTATCAATTCAGAATTCAGTAGGCCTAGTATAACCATTTTAACTTTACCTGTCCATATAGGAATTCAGTAGGCCTAGTATAACCATTTTAACTTTTGCTATTCAATTCAGAATTCAGTAGGCCTAGTATAACCATTTTAACTTTAGCTATCCGTATTGGCATTCAGCATGTCTAGCGTAACTCATTTTAATTTTAGCTACTATGGCATGGTTCAACAGTCCTAACAAGTGTGATTAAAATCTCCTATGACTTCATATGTTTTGAATCACACCTCAGTATTAATTTGAACACTTGAAGCACAAGTATTGTTTCTGATATCTATGGACTGATACTTAAAACTGGAGCCACTCTTGTGGAATTTTTCCAAAGTTATAAAACTTTAAAATTACTTCCGACAAATATAGATTTTGTGTTACTATTGAAATAGAATACATAGACTACATTGCGTTGAAAGATGACACGGGGAGTAGGCAGAAATCAATAAAGGGGGCGTTACTTTTTTAAGAAAAAGGAAATGAGTGGTGAGGTCATACGGGGGGGGGGGTGAGGGCATTACCCTCTCGGGAAAATTTTGTAATTTTCCTTGAAAATGATGCATTTTGATGTATCTGGGGCTGTTTTTACACCATATAAATGCGTTTTAAAAAGATACGGGCGCAACGATCGCACCCCTTTGCCCACACCCATGTGAGAGAATATAACATGTCTGCAAATAAGCGAAATCGAAGTTAAAAGCTGTCATGGCATGAAAATATCAGATGTCTTCATGTTTTCCAAAATCTTTTTCAAGTGTCAGTTGTCTTCTTCGCTTTAACAAATAATTTTAGTCAGTATTTAGAAACTTAGGAAGAAAAACCTAAAAGTTAAAACTAAAATGATTATTTGTAGTTATGAATTATAAATCTAGAAATGTGGAATTGAATTACAAATTCAACTAATTCAGTCAAAGATGGGTAGTTTACGTTGTATATTGTAAGTCACATACTATATATTTCCCGGTAATCAAGTTATATATTGTGTTGTTCATTGTGATACATTTAACGTTATAAAAATGTTACAGATTATCTAGACAAAAGTGTTAACTTTTTTTTTGGTAACAAAAATAATTAAAGTGTTAGCTATATAATACCTGTGCTGTAAACAAATAACGGACAAAATATAGATGTTTCAGTAGTTCAATGGTAACGTTGATTTTTTTATTGATAATATGATTGTTTAGTATTAGTGACACAGTTGTTGTTGGCACTTTGATTTCTCTAATGTTCTTTATTTTATCTATTCAAAACACATTGGTTTGAATATGTTTTTTTTTAAAGTCTCTTTACAATACTTTCATGATTCGATGTATTTTATTCAACCAGAAACATCTATGTAAATCTGTATTAGATATTATAGATATAGATTTAAAGGTCTTACTTGTTTTACATAAATCACGAGATTTGGTCAATTATTAGCTAGGCCTCTCACTCGCAACCTCTTTCAATATTTCTTCTAATGTAATTGTGTATCGTATTCAGCGTTTGGCTATTGGATGTTCTAATAAACCTGTATACCATGCAAAAATAAATGACTATATAATGAGACTCGAGAAGTTTAGAAAATTTAATGTTTAACTTTGATATTTACGATAAAACTCACTTCTTACCTGATGTTACACGCAATCAGAGAATGTAATATTCGGTCAAGGAAAAGCCGATTTGTAAACTATATATTACTCTATAAAAGTAAGCTTGATTCATTTAAGTATTAGTAACTAATAAGACGGATTAACATAATAAAGTCGGAAAGAAAGATTAATCAGTTGATTACAAACGCAGTTGTTATTTTCCCAACGTTAAATATTAGTTTCGTGTTTAAAAAGTTACATAAGAACTTACGACTTACAATAAAGGGTAGCTAAGAACGACGGACTTTTCCATAGGCACCTAACCGGAGGGGAGGACACGTGCTACTTTACTTTGAATATTTCCTGTTTTTCGTTTTATAATTAAAGACTGGAGTCCGCTTTGAAACTGTATAACATAGAAGACTGCAGTGCGACCCATCTAGGTATAATGTGGCTATAGATAGATGTCCAGGACGTGTAAATTGTTTTTTTTTTAATGTTACATCAAATAATATAATGTTTGGCCCCTAATGAACTGTGAAAATTAGTACATATAATACATATTAAGCAGGAAGATGCAAGTGCAAAAATTGGTGGAGACGGTTAATATGCACACAATGAAGAACGTTTTACAACCCACCTACTTTGCTAGACTTGTAATGTTCTACATATGTCAGAACGCCCCACACTGATTCCTACATACTAGCACGGAGCTGGGTGTGGCTAATGAGTTGGACTGTGAATCTGATAGCCCATGGTTCGCGTTACCATTACTGCAAAAACGCGCTCCACACTTTGGGGCTGTGGATGCGCTATAATAGCGACGGTCAAATCTCACTATTTGATTAGAGTAGGCGAAAGGTGCTGTTGACTAGCTGCCTTCCCTCTAACCTTATCTGCGCTAACCCTTTGAGAGAATATCGTAAACAAATGAATATAACGGAACACCATAAATGACGTAAACTATAATTCCATTTACACCAATACAACATACATATCTATGTTAATACTTCCAAACCAGCACATCATAAATGACGTAAAGTATAATTCCATTTACACCAATACAACATACATATCTATGTTAATACTTCTAAACCAGCACATCATAAATAACGTAAAGTATAATTCCATTTACACCAATACAACATACATATCTATGTTAATACTTCCAAAC
>NW_013666735.1:65523-91774 GCF_000517525.1 Limulus polyphemus | reverse complement strand
ATCTATGTTAATACTTCCAAACCAGCACAATGTTGTATTGGTGTAAATGGAATTATAGTTTACGTTATTTATGATGTGCTGGTTTGGAAGTATTAACATAGATGTGGATGTTGTATTGGTGTAAATGGAAGTATCTTCTACGTTATTTATGGTGTGCTGGTTTGGAAGTATTAACATAGATATGTATGTTGTATTGGTGTAAATGGAAGTATCTTCTACGTTATTTATGGTGTGCTGGTTTGGAAGTATTAACATAGATATGTATGTTGTATTGGTGTAAATGGAACTATCTTTTACGTCATTTATGAATGTATCTATGTTAATACTTCCAAACCAGCACACCATAAATAACGTAGAAGGTACTTCCATTTACACCAATACAACATACATATCTATGTTAATACTTCCAAACCAGCACATTATAAATAACATAGAAGATACTTCAATTTACACCATACATATCATACATAACGCAAGTTATGCCCCCACTGTAGAACTTCAGATATAAGTCAAGATATAGTTTCATACAATATATCATACATATCGAACGTTACGCCCCCCCCCCCACCACACTAGTACATCAGTAAATTGTACGTAGGAACTTGTCACATAGCACTGGAAAGACAAAAAGTAAATCAATCAAACCGATTCTCCACTGTGTAGAATATCAGCTTGTTAATAGAACGTTTATTTAAATTTCTAATTTATATTTCTTCTTTTTCTAAGCACCTGTACACTATGTATGATCTTTAACCTTCCAGTGAATCGTGTAACCAGCTTTATAATAATGTTTGAAGAAAACCGTACAAAATGATGAATATACATGCACCTCCAATGTTGCGAATAATCCTTTGATTATAAATATTTTAATCCCAGTCTCATACTATAGTATAGAGTCTTCAGAATTCCAGTCGTACGTCAGGCGAAAAGTATCTGTGGTTTTCTGAACTAGTTTTTAGACACGATGAAAGTTAACTTATGAGCTTTAATTCTCAAGACATTGGAGTTTCTTTCATGATTTCTGGTGTTAATGTTATCCTAACATGAAGTAACGTTATTTAAAGAAAAATGTGACGTTAACCGGTCACAGGAATGCTGGCATCAAATTTCATGGTAGGTGTATAACTAGGTGCTTATGTATTATATCACAAGGCATATTATTCCACTCAGTTCATACGTGATCTGTGGCTGGAAACATATATCCCTTCAGATTCACACGATGAGAATAATTTATGAACTGATAAGCAGTCATCAACCGACCGTTTAAAAGTTACTTAACCATGAATCGTTTACCATTTCTGGCAGAATTGATTATTTTATGCATGTCTTGATAATGGTCTTGTACAAACGCCAGTTAATACCAGTTACCCAACGAAAACCACGTAGGCAAAGGACAATGTTCAAATTGAATTCAGTTATTAATAAGAACTTCTGCGTGAAAGAAAAGAAGAGTGTATAAAAATATGGAAACCTTACTGTTTATGGTGAAATAATTTTATTACCAAGCTAATATTATAGATAGGATTTATTTATGATATAGTTCGCGACCCACTGCTGCAAAAACGCACTTCGCACTTCGGAACCATGGTTGAGTCCAAGAGTGAGCGGTCATTTCTTCTATTTGATAAAATAAGCGTAGCCCAAAAGTTGGCGGTTGATGCTGCTGATTTGTTGCCTTAGCTATTTTTACTCTCTATAGTCTATCAGCTTAAAATAAGGGACGTCTATGTGGAGATAGTTCTCGTAAGGCTTTCCTAGAAATTCTGAACAAACAACATTTACAGTGAAACTATGATGATACGGTTAATGATAAATTAGTAAAAAGTTTTTTTACGCCTTATTTCTTAGAATCTCAATGATTTATGCGAAATAAATCATCACGAAACACAGCTAAAAATCTTTTAAACTTCACTCAAAAAATACATTACGCTTATAATTGACTTCCTTTACCAAATGTTCTAACAGATCTATTCAGTGTACGTATTGGAATATTACTTTAAACCAAGTATGCTATAAAACAAGTAGTATTACAAGACTTCTTTTGTTCTTGGTATAAATGGTTTGGTGTTGTAGGAAAAGCAGGTCTATTTTGTATGGTGTGATAGGACAAAGGGGAAGAAATTGGTTAGCCTAATTAGATGTTCTTGTAAGGATAGCAGTCAGCTCGCCTATTATTCATAAATTCGATCCTCTAAGGAATTAGAAATCTGGCAGGATAACAGACTGGGGAGAAGGATGTGACTGGGAGACGAAACAGGCTTCGTGCTCAATAACTTAATTGTACTGAAACTTCATTATAGTTATTAAAGTGATTACACAAAACTCAGCGAGACAGATGCTACAAAAAAGTATTTTAATATCCTTCGACATACATTTTTATAGAATGGGTCTAGTTTTTTTTTTTCATTTTTTAAAATTTCCTAGAAGCTTCATATAACTGCTTCGAAATCTCACTGAAACGTGATAGGACTGAACTAGTTAACGAGTGCGCGGAAAACGTTTCAGCGTGATTAAAGCTACATGGAAATATAAAACCTTTAGCAAGCTAGAGATTATACTTAATTCTTTAAAAGTTTGAAGAGATGAAGTACGTTCAACTTCTATTGTGGTCGAGAAAAAATTAAGATTAAAGAATGAACTTATTAAATCTAACCCAGTACTCCTCATTAGCAACTAACTGGAACTCCAGAAGAGGCGGCCCTTGAAATTCCAAACAAAATCGATCCATTCATAATGCGTGAAATAAATCCTCTGTTAACATCTTGTTTTCTGGTCTCAGTGTAATAACTGTCTCAGCAAAAACTCTACTGGGTAAAAAAAAGAAGAACTGGTAAAAGTAAGATGAGTTGAATATGGAAAGGAAAACTCAGTTTTAATTTCTGATCGCTCTGCATCACGTAAGAAACACACATCAAAAGAATAATTAAGAACACTTATACATACACGTTCTCAACATCACATATCACAATTTAAAAGTAGTTTAGTGATTCGTCTTGAAACTTTAACTACATTAATAAAAATCCATCAGGTGATCTACTGTTCCTAAAAAAAATGCATATCAAATAGAGACACAATTTTCCCGAACGATTTGTGTAATTAAATAGGACTTGTTTGTTTTATAGCTCAAAGCTATACAATGGGCTACCACGGGTATCGAAACCTGATTTTTAATGTTATAAGCTGTTAAACACAAAGTACATAAAGGGTTTCAAAAACCGGTTTTTAGCATGATAAGTCTTCAGACATTCCTTTGAGCTATCGAGGAAGTGAGGCAATTAAATATATGTTGTTTATATGTCCATAGCAAGTTTTTAGGTTTTAAGAAGCAGGAGCACTAAGAAACAGCTCATGGCTAAATCAGGAGTCTTCGTGAAAACCAAGAACAACAACAACAACATAAAATGTATAAAGTTCTGACTCTCGCTTCATTCATACACTGACCACAAATGAATTAAATATTAACTCTAATTCGTTCTGTCACATGTTGAGGCCTTGTTACAGTTTCGGTCAAAACCACAGGTATAGTAAGAAATGGTCTTACCTTTTTTATTTTTACATTGTTGTAGTTCTGCGCTTACTCCAACGTTCGGTTTTCCTTCCTGGATCACCAGACAATTTCGACGACAGAAAATTAATGAACTAAGGATCAAACAAAAGATGTTGACTGAGTTAGAGCGCCAACCTCAACCCCTAACATGGCGCGTTTTGAACGTGAAGGCTGTAGCTCAGTGTGGGTGTAAAAACGTCGTTTGTTCCTAGGCTGTTTTGATGAATGTATATGTTTCGTGCAAGCAAATATTTGACACCACTTATTTATTTGTTAAATGTCAGTTTCTAATTTTAATACTGTTTGTACAAAGCCAACCATACAATTTCGTAAGCATATAATATGAAAAGGAAGTTAACTGAACTTAACAGGAACCAACTGGTTTATAGAGGTCATGTGACAAAATTTAGTCAGGTATTAGAAATATAGTTGGTAACATATAAAAATACAGTTAGTGATGTATTAAAATACAGTTAATATGCTTATTTGTTCACCTAAACGAAACTTCATACACAAAGCAGGCTAAACAATCAGGCAAGAGACCCCTAACTTTGAACTACGAACAAGAGGGAAGACAACTGGTCGAAAGCACTCGTTGCTTGAAGCAACTACTCTTAACTGAATAGCAGGGTTTACTGTCATTTCTATAACACACCCACAGTTAAAAATGTAAAGTATGTTTGGTCGCACTATGTCTAGGACTTAAGACATCCTCGGATTCCCAGTTCGATACGTTAACCACTAGGACACTTTCGGGGTTTACAGTTAATAAAATATGAAAAATTCATTTAGAGAGATATCAAAATAAGGTTGGTGATATACAAACACGGTTAGTGAGATATTTAAAAATACAGTTTTCAAGATATTACAAATTCATCTACTAAGATATTAAACACTGCATCGTCACGTAATTATCGAATTTAGTGGTAGGTTGAAATAACTAAATATAGAAGACAAAAGAGTTTGTTATTTACTCCCCCCCTCCAAAAAAAAAAAACAAAACCGTCGTCAAAACATTTTTAACTAATTGAAACGACTATTTTATAGTTAATACCAAACTTGAAAACGAAGTACAACTTTTAATTGATCAAGATTAATGTTACTCCTCAATTATTGGTTTTCCTAAACGAAGTTCCTGACCATCAGGGCCATCTATCGATTTTCAACTTGTTTAAACCCTGAAAGTAGAGAATGAAAGAAAAGTATAGAAAATGTGTGAGGATAAAGCATCGTGTTTAGGTTTTCTCTTCGTTTTTCTTAGACCAATTTTTATAAAACCAACTGTTACATGAGGACAAGCAGAGATCCGGAAAATACAACTAACAGTTGTTAATATAATTCAAGATCCGGCGATTAAAGCACTATAATATTACGCTTTGAGTCAACATATTATTATATTTCGTAAAACTACGCCATTCTAATCTTCTTTTTCATACATCACCAAATAAACGAATTAAATTCTAGTACAAACATTTTTTCAAAGCTTTTATTCCTGGCCACTGTTAAGATAGATCCCGAACAAACCGTAAATTTTCTAATTGAGATTCCTGGGGTGA
This sequence comes from Limulus polyphemus, assembly GCF_000517525.1. Classification (NCBI taxonomy): domain Eukaryota; kingdom Metazoa; phylum Arthropoda; class Merostomata; order Xiphosura; family Limulidae; genus Limulus; species Limulus polyphemus. The sequence goes on along the minus strand of NW_013666735.1, from coordinate 86,671 downwards.
AGTAGTTACTGCTATACGTTTGGACTAATTTTGGTTAAAAGAAAATTCTGTCTTGAAAATCTTTACCTGCGTACGTTTTCCAGTTTTGTTTAACTATGAATATCAAAATGTACAATACTGACTGTTGTTCATCGAATTAGTAACAAATTTTTTGAACTATCTTAAATCGTTGTTGTTTGTAATTAAGCACAAAGCTACACAATGGGCTATCTGTGCTCTGCCCACCACGGGTATCGAACCCGGATTCTAGCGTTGTAAGTCCGCAGACATACCGCTGTGCCACTGGGGGGTAAAATCATTGTTAGCTTTTGGATCTTGAATATTTATTCATCTTCAACCCTAATTTCTTAAAAAAAACGTTTCTACCAAATATTCAATCAAAACTTCTTTTTTTTTAGATTAATAAAGATAATTTACGCTCTTAGTCATTCTTCTAAAAATCAACTTGAGTAAAAAATTATTTTATTTCTTAAAATAATTATTTCTGATTCTGATTTCTGCAAAAATTTAAACAATTGGAAATAATGTTACGAAGCAACGCTTCACGTACTTAAATAAACCAATTCAAAAGTCTAATTAAAAAGTAATTGTATATTCGGATTTAAATATTACATACACAAATAAGGTTTGAAAACTTGAAAGCATGCACGAGTCTTGTTTGTTGTTTGAAACAGAAAAGACATCAACTTTAAATCTTATTATTTACCACAAACTGCAAACATGTCGAATAACAACAGATTCGTATTAACCATAGGAAAGGAGAAGGGTGTTACTTGGTTTTCTTTCTTTATGATTGAAAAATAACAATTTTGTCAATTATAGTAACTTATACAAAAAAAATTATTCACTTGTAATATCAAAATCACCTGACAATACAGTAACTTACCCAATAATTTTTTGTGTGGTCATTATACAGTAATTTACCCTGAAATGTTTTGTGTCGTCATCATGTAGTAACCATTGTTGGGAACTTTTCTTAATTCTGCTTAAAGGAAAATGGAACTCCCATTCAAAAACTAAAAGGCACTGTTTTCAGTTATTCTAACAACTATACCAAACTTATACTGAAGAAACTAAAGTTTATTTAAAATATGTCATCTTATGTTCATAAGCAGTTCCTCTTAAACCATTGTTTGCTTAACAATTTAAAAACTAATTTTTAGTTTCCTTTACCATCTTCACACTCTTTACTTCAATTTATTTTTAATCAACAGTGTTTTTCCATGATATCTAAACTTTAAAATACACATACGTTTCTAACTGCTGTTTTCAACATCCTGATTGCTTTTAGCAGTTGAATCCTGTCTCTAATTCCTTCACTATTGCCTCGTTTTTTGCTTCGTCTTTCTCATTAACTACCTCATTCTAGATAGTATATGTTTCAGAACTTTCAAATAGATACACCTTACATTTCCTATCTCTGTTCATACTTAAAAAACAACATCAGTTTTTATGCATTTATTCCAGATTATGCTCTGAAGCAGGAAGCAGTAAGAATTAGTTTCGGACTTTGCGAAAGTTCATTACATACCGAATTTTTTATATATTAGACGAGTGTTTTTGTATGTACTTGGAGGCCTCTGCTAATTTAACGAAATTTTCTACACAATGAGAAAAACTTCTGTTCCTATTAAATGTGTTGAGCATACCTATTACTACACCAGTTTAGTTGTCTTAAAAGATTCCTGTTATCAGTGAGTTCTGTAATTGAACTTGAAATTGAAAAACAAGTGTCACTAGGCGATAACTAATGTAGCATTGATCCACACACATTTACGTTTGACGTAAGGAGCTGTTGATGACAACGTACAATTGGAACAAAAACTAGAAAATTCTGAACTATTTTGAACAATATTATCTGGTCCTGTATGGTATGACTAACGCAAGTTATTTCTAATATTTCTCTATTATCAAAGAAACTCAGATCCTTTTCTAAGTTTATTTCAAACTTCAACAAAAATAACAGACAAAAGGAAAAAAAAGTGTATCATAAAAAATAAACATGAAATTAAACTATCTGCACAAAAAACAAGCGAAGGTATTGAATAAAGATATTCTAATATCTTTGCATTTTTTGTAGTATTTCAAGTATATTGGAATAACAGTGAAATAAAACCTTTTTTCTTAACACAAATAAACTAAGTACTAACAGTCTCTGAGAAATTACTAGATTCTGTTTGGGAGACGTGATTTTCAAGAAGGAAACATGAGAAATATTTTTACTATCGGATATTTTGTCTTGAATATTATATTTTGACGATTTTTTGTGAACACTAAACTGTTCCTTCTTCAGGTTGGTGAGGTGGGTTATGGAAAGCTTTGTGAATACTAACCCGTTCCTTCTTGAGGTTGGTGAGACAGGTTATGGACAGCTTTGTGAACACTAACCTGTTCCTTCTTGAGGCTGGTGAGATGGATTATGGACAGCTTTGTGAACACTAACTTGTTCCTTCTTAAGGTTGATCGGGTGGGTTATGGAAAGCTTTGTAAACACTAACCTGTTCCTTCTTCAGACTGGTGAAGTGGGGTATGGACAGCTTCGTAAACTCTAACCTCTTCATTGTTCAGATTAGTGAGTAGGGTTATGGACAGCTTTGTGAGCAGTAAACTGTTCATTCTTCAGGTTAGTGAGTGAGGTTCTGTGACGCTCAATGTCTTCCTTTCTTCCTTGTATATTGTTTTCTACAAGTGCATGATATTCTGTTAATTTCCGCACCACACTCTCCCCTTAGAACATTTTGGAGCTCACTATACTCTGCATGAACAACACTTATTTCCAGATAACATATTTGTTTTATGAACAAAGTTAAAGTATAGCTATGGAAACATGGGAAAATGAAACGTTTAACACTGGTGCTGAAAAGCCCAAGTTATGAAAAAGGTAAACTGATGAACTTTTATCGTCTGAACCCATGATACTCAAGCAACTGAAGAATTCTGAACCAACATCAATTTCAGACACACCATCTTAAAATATTTAGCATTCAACTTGAAGAAAACAAATCATTTTCTTTCCTAGACGCTGTAGTCCGTCGTTATGATAATCATCTATTAACAAGTATCTACATAAAACCAACTCACACTGACAGATACTTTGGCTACAGGCCAAACCACCGACTCTCAGTGAAAAAAGAAAGCATCATATCCTCTCTTTTCAAGTAAGCACAAAGAATGTTTTAATGAAACTGCACTAGAAGAAGAAATACAACACTTGGAAATTACCTTTAAAATCAATGGTTACCTATCGAACATCATCAAACAGGTTACTCGAAACAACAGAACAACCAAGAAACTGTCAATAAAATCACACTGCAGCATCACTCTCTCATTCATACCAAAATTCAACTACTGTATTCAGAAAATCTGCAAGAAACACAAAATTCAAGTCTACTTCAAATCAGCCTTAACCCTTCGCAGCATTGCTAACCACCGTTGAATAACCAATAAATTAACAACCAAGGGCGTAATTTACAAAGTACCATATACCTGTGGTGAAAAATATAAGGGGGAGTTTGGCAAACAGTTGGGGCAACGTTTTATTGAACATAAAGACACTATTACACTAATGAAAAACAAAAACACATCGCCACTGCAGAGCATGCAAAAGATGTGGGACGTACTGTAGACTGGAAATATATATAGTGGTTGACACGCAGAAGAATTGGAAAACAGAGAAAATAAAAGAAGCACTACCTTTCAAAAAACACGAACCAACACTTAACAGACAAAAATGAATAGAAATAAATAGCTTAAGGATTAGGCTTAAGAAAAAAAAATAGCTAATCAAAAACAGAGTCTCTGTTAAACAGGAAAATAGATCATACAAGGGCTCTCAACCAGGCACTCGTCATCGACCAGAAGGGCACGTAAATCTTCCGAAATGTCGTCGAAATATAATGTTCAAGACAAGGTGTTTGATAAAAAAAACAAAAACAGAAAACATTTTCAAGTCATTATATGGCTACTTATGCAGGAAATGTTGAGCTAGTACAGTAATTTGTCAACACTAGCTTTTCAGTGTAAGATAATTTTTTTAAAATAAACAATTCTTAATAAAAAAACTATAGCCAGACTTTTATAATCTATGCGGATCTTGTTTTTTACCGTTGGGTGCTTTTTTGCAATGCTTGAGTTTTGGATCACTATCCATTACACATATGTGGAATTTGTAATGAAAAGTGAACTGAACAACAACAACAAAAAAGCCTATTCGTAGAAGCAAAAAAGTTGTGTCTCTGGAGATGCTTTAAAAATATGTTCAGATTATTCTCTCGTGAAATAAGAAACAGCTGACAGTTATTTAATATATTGGGTCGGGCGTGGTCTAGTGGTTAGCGTGTAAGGCTGCGAATCGAAGGACCCGGGGTTTGAAACATCATTCTGCTGAGCATCGTCCGCATTTGCAGCTGTTGTCACCTTTAAAAAGTTACATTCAATTCAACAACTGGATAAAGAAAGCTGTATAGTGACGTCAGGTACTGTGTTTAGCAGTGGTCAGTAGTTCAAAGTTAGGGACGGCTACACCTGAAACGTAGGGGTTTCTGATCTGACCATTCAGCAAATAAGGTGCCATTAAAAGCTGATAATTCCAGTGTAATGTAAGTTTTGAGAGCTGTTTGAAATCGACAAATAGCTGGTGTAATGTTTATCCATTTCAACAACTTTTAACTCTGCACTATCTGCTAATGGCACCTTTCAAACAACATTCAATGTATTTTGGATTAAGTTATAGCCACAGATTATAAAACGCTTAGGATAGAGGTTTATCTATAATAAGTAAATCGCACTATTTTGTTCAATCAATCCCGATTTAAGTCTATTAATTAATAAATATTCTTTTATTATCAACTCCTGTACCCGGCATGGCCAGGTGGTTAGGGCGCTCGACTCGCAATCTGAGGTTCGCGGATTCGAATCCCCGTCCCACCAACTATGTTCGCCCTTTCAGCCATGGGGGGCGTTATAATGTGACGGTCAATCCCACTATTCGTTGGTAAAAAAAGTAGCTCAAGAATTGGCGGTGGGTGGTGATGACTAGCTGCCTTCCCTCTAGTCTTCCCACTGCTAAATTATGGACGGCTAGCGCAGATAGCCGTCGTGTAGCTTTACGCGAAATTCAAAACAAACAAACAATCAACTCCTGTTCATTGTCAACCCTGGCCAAGATTTTAAAATGTATTCAATTTATTGGTTCGCTACACTTATATAACGCATGTCTCTTAATGACATAGATCTTAAATTTGCATGCTTTTGTAAATGTGTGGTTAACGCCCTAGTGGTAAAACTTATATAATACCTATATTTATATACACTGCAGTCAATGTTTTATACACAGATATCTGATCTTTATATTTAAAATATATTGTATTGAATGAAAATAATAGTGCAGTTCACTTATTACTTAAAATATGAATGTTAGCGTTTTGTACATTTATTTATACTTTATAATAAAATTTAAAGTCTTAATTTTTGAGAGTTATGCGACAATGTAATTTACATTCCAAGATATACATTATTTATTGACACAGTGGGTGTATATTACACATACGAGACGTGCGTGACTAGAGGACGAAATTCAACCTAGGCCTATGTATTGTAGTGCAATGAAAAGAGTTATTGGAAGTCAAGTGGAAAAATAAGGATCAAATAGCATAACATACCAGCAACGCTTGATATAAAAAGCTTAAGTTAATTGCCAATCTATTGTGAAATTCTCTATGGGCAAAATTGTTGGCTTTTCATGCTAAAGGAGGAGTGAGGTCACGAAGCCAATTGACAAAGAGCGGAATTTTCTTTTTTTAAAAAAACCTCTAGGTAAGTTTAAGACTTTCTAACGCACGTCCATTCTCGTGATTCTATATTTCACAGACGCTGTTCCATGACTTGAATATTTCCTTTTAATATTCCAGATAAAAAATGGAGAGTTTAAAAAACTGTTAAGGAGAAGGATGTGAATTTAATCGAAGTTAATAAAAGTGTAGTAATAGAAAATACTGCATGGACGTATATTAATCTCTATAAATAATACGCTTCACGTTTGAAATTACTCTTGTCATGAAGGAGATTTTCTAGGCTGCAAAATATTATTTGATATGTATGTATGTATATATTTAAGTTTTTAGCCTAAGAAGAAATTTAAGTAGTATAAAATATAAATTTGATTTGATTTTTTAAATGTTACTTTTCACATAGAAAAAGGAACGGTTTCTTTTGGCGAATTATTTCCCAAGAAAATGTTAAAAAATGATGTTATAATTTAAATTATACAATTTTAAAGAATATATTTCCACTTTCTTTGTTAACTAATTTGTCTGGAAGTTGTCTAGTTGGTTTTAGCGCAAATCTACACAACGGACTATCTTTGCTGCGCCCACCACGGGTATCGAAACCCAGTTTTTAGCGTTATAATCCTAGAGATTTACATTGGAACCTCTGCGGGGCAACTTTATTAGAAGTAATATACTTATTTCCTATTATTATAGTCAATAACAATTAACTGGAATAATTTGCTTGTATCGGATTTATGGGCAAAAGTTACACAAGGATTATATGTATCAGCTGTCCCTAACTTTAAGCTGACAGACTAACGTGAAGTAAGCTAGTTAACAGAACCATCACTAACCCTTGGGCTACTTTAATCGAATGGTAGGCTTTGACCGTTGCTATTATAACCCATTCACAACCTGAAAGTGCGGAGCATGATTTTGCTGCAACTGGACGGGATCCATGTACTTTCGGATCCACAGTCCAGCATGCTGACTACAAGGCCATACCCGGCCAGACTGCAATATGCCTCTAGTATTTGCCACTTTTGCGTTAACTACAAGGCCTAATAAAGACAATTCTTGTCACTTTATGTTAACTGCAAGGCCTAATATAGCTAATTCTCGCCATTTTAACTGCAAGGCCTAATAAAGGCAATTCTACGGGGCCCAATAAAGCTAATTCTTGCCACTTTACGTTAACTGAAGGGCCTAATAAGGCCAATTCTTAATAATAACTGTAACGTCTAATAAAGCCAATTGTTGCCACTTTATGCTAATTATGGGGCCTAATAAAATCTGTCATCTTAGTTAAAGAAGCTCATACAATCATTTTATTTTCGTCTGTTCCACTTAGAAATATAGTAAACAAATACATTATTTCACTCGCTATTAAATTATAGATATTAACTTTTATTTGGCATAACAGAATATAAATCAACAACTTGTCAATACGTGTTGTTTTCGTGTTCGGACAGCTGGATTAGTGTTTAAAAAATACGAACATAATTTGAAATTGAATAATTTTTTTGAAAAACCTTATTATGAATATAATGTTTGATCATAGAGAAAAAAAAGTGATTGGCTTAGGTAAAAACAATAACAACTTTCCAAGCTTTGGTGTATTGAACAAAAGTTTTAAAACTCGATAAGACAGATATGAGAAGTAACGACAGTAATGCAGGTTTTAGTTTCAAAAAAGATGCCGAAATTTTCAGTTTCTTATTAGCAAATGTATTTTCCACTTGCTCTGTCTTTCTATATATCTCTTCTAACGTGTATATTTATATTACTGATTTTTGTGATAATATATTGAATTATCCGTGCATATTTTGTTCCTTTACTCTTGGTTTAACATTCCTAAACATTCAAAGAGTATAACATTTTTGTACTCCTGTAAGCGTAAGTATGAACAAAAATTCTTCAGGGTTTGAGCCATATATATATATATAATTTTATTAACCTATGCCTATTCAAAAACAAGAATACATTTCAAAAAATAATAATAAAACCTTACTCAAGTGACAGTTATTAGATTGCATACTTTTCTTTGTGTTTAAGAGCTAAGCTACACATTGGACTACCTACACTGGTATCGAAACACGATTTTTAGCGTGTAAGCACTCGAGGGGAGGCTTTTAGATAGGTAATGCATAGTGTATTTGAATCGAATACAAAGCGACCTGACTTTTAAAGGGAGATAAATTTAATGAACTTCTAATTTCAAGATAGCCAGATTGTTAACATTTAATTATTGATCCTGGGGTTCGGTATTCTAATCGGGTGGGGGTGGGGGGTACAATAGGTGTGATAAAATATTACATAAATTAAGTAATAAAACCATGTGCCCATTATTATATGGAACAGGAGCACGATCCATTGAGGCGTGGTTTCGTAACACACATTCCAAAAACGATACAAAAGTGTTTACATTGTATATTATTACCTGGCACAGTTACAAGACAGACAGACAGATCTTCCGAAATATTTCCGTCACTACTACTGGAGTTTATTTTTCTTACTATTATGTAACCTTTTCGTCCTATTATAATGATATTATTATTATTAATTATCGTTATATATATATATTATTGACTATTATTATTACTATGACAATTTTGACATAACGTTCGAGAACACTAGAAAACTTTAACTACAGGTAACAATAATATAAGTATCTGAAATTATTATAAATATACATCGAAACGTTATTCTCTTATGTCCCTAATATAACATTCTACACATACTACTGTTTATGTAATGTAACAACCTGAATGAACATTAGGCCTACATGGGTAATTGCTTTTACGTTCAATTTTCGGAATGTCGGGCTGTGTATATTATTTCGTAATTCTGTGCGTTTGAACTGATAGGTGCAGTTAATTATTATACTCTCAAAAGCAAAAGACAAGAAGTAAGTTAACGAAAATTATAGAAATGTAAGTGGCATAAAATTTATTAAAACGAACAAGAAAACTGACTTATGGATAAATCTGATTAGTAAGTTTTGATCATAACCAGAAAGTTAGATTTTTTTCCGTATCCAGAATGCATGTAACTAGTCAGCTGATGTTTATTATGAAAACACAATATCAAGTATGTTCATTGTAAAGCTATTTATTTTATGCCCCTCAATGGCTCAGAGGTAAGTCTGAAGGCTTATAACGCTAAAAACCGAGTTTCCATACCATACAACATCTTAGTTCTGTTGTCACTAATACCATACAACAACATCTTAGTTCTATTGTCACTAATACAATACAACATCTTAGTTCTATTTGCCACTAATACCATACAACAACATCTTAGTTCTATATGTCACTAATACCATACAACAACATCTTAGTTCTATTGTCACTAATACAATACAACATCTTAGTTCTATTTGCCACTAATACCATACAACAACATCTTAGTTCTATTTGCCACTAATACCATACAGCAACGTCTTAGTTCTATATGTCACTAATACCAAACAACATCTTAGTTCTGTTATCACTAATACCATACAACATCTTAGCTCTATTGTCACTAATACCATACAACATCTTAGTTCTATTGTCACTAATACCATACAACATCTTAGTTCTGTTGTCAAAATTTTGAGCTACTTAGGTAATCAAAGGTCAGTAATAAGTTGCCTTTTTGAGTGACCTTTGTTCCGGAAGACGTGATCAGTATGATCAGTAACAATTCAGATAAAATGAAATAAATCAACACATGTCTAAATTAAAATTTTGATTCCGTTTTATTTTATGCGACATTTAGGGCTCAGTGTACTTTGATTTAAGCTATATTCACTAATTATAAAACGTTTTTTTTTACGGCCGATAAAATTGGAATGCTCTAAAAACTGTTAGGGAAAGGATTTAACTTTAATGGAAGGGTATCACAAGAGACCATATGCGTTTGTTTATAATTTCTGTAATAGTTCACGTTTGAAATAACTTTAATGCAGGATTTTTTCTAGACAGCATTAAATATACAACGCTTCTCTACAGCGTGAGTCTGAAGAAACAGAAGAAGATACATATATATACTTTCTCTCATTTCAAGTCTTTTTATTTTATTTTTACGACTTTATTCCCGATTAGTTTTGGGTCGGCCGATATTTTTGCGGGCCAAGAATTCTTACATCTGGGTGGCTGGCCCGTCGGCAACCATATAAGACGAGAATATTGGGTGACGGATTCAAATTCGCGACCCTCAGATTGCGAGTCTAGCGACCTAACTACCAGTCCATGCTAGGCCTAGTCTTCATATAGTTTCTTTTATTTATTGTGGTTTCCACTAACATTTTAACTGCTACACACGATATCGTGTCTTTTGATTCATGATGTTTGGAAAACACCCAGAGATAAAAAATCAATTTAACATAAAAATACAATACCCTATAACCTGAAAGGTGGACCTTTCTTCATCAGGGGGAAACTGGTAGGAAAGGCCCACCTTTCGGAAGCGCTCGGGTTACAGGGTATTGTGCTTTTGTGTTTTATCGTCTTTTTTTTTTTATTCTACGAGAGTTGACTTTATATATCTAACTTTTCAATCTAGGAAATAATTTAAATGTAAATTCAGGGCTGTACACAAAAGTTTCACTTTGGGGGTGCTTTCCTCCCACGAATGACGTCAGAAAAGAGAATGACGTCAAAATGCGTAGCACGTGTGACCGCAGCGCCGCCACTTAGTAAGCGTGCGAATTGTCTATATACAGCAAAGGCTACATTCGAAAGATCCTTAGATATACGCGACGGAACATATTTCAATTTGGGGGTACACCGACGATTGGGGGCACCTTATTTGCTGTGTTAACCGAGACCATTGAGCTCAAAACTGAAACAGCGACTTTCCGGTATAGATATACACAAGTCAATATTCTCCATTCAATGGAACTCTTCGCTACCTGTCCAAAAATAGGGGCACGTGCCCCTAGTGCTTTCTGGTTCCGCAGCCTACGCCACTGGAACATCGTGATAAAATAAAAAGTTTCATTCGAACATTGGCAAACTTGTCAAAATTAGTGGGGTTACTCAAGCACCCATATGTCTATAGCCTTGAGGATCAAACTTGTCAAAATTAGTGGGGTTGCTCAAGCACCCATATGTCTATAGCCTTGAGGATATACTTTTTTTTGACATTTTAAAATTTGGATATCCACTGTAAAAATGAATTTGCATTATTTTTTTTTCTTTTCAATGGTTCCTTTTGTCAAATTATTCCTAAAGAACGTGGATCGGTCGGCCAGCAGAAAGTGCACGGACTTACAATGCGAAAATCCGGGACTTTGTTCATCGCGATGGCTTAAGTACAGATAGCCCATTGTGTTAAAACAAAAAACGACAACAAATCCCCCAGAAAGTGTTAAAAAGAGAATAAGTTTAATGAGTCGTGTAACTAATTATTTTCAGTTATTTGCTTCTTAAAAATTATATTCATCAACACGTGTGTGTCGTACAAAGTATATATTGTTGGAAATTCGCAATGTTACCATACTAGTCCAGCGTAGTATGCGGTTGACATACTCAATAGAGTTGATTTAGTAATTGTTGTAAAGAAACGTTATTATGAATGTGCCACTCTAGTTGGTCTTCTATGTTATATAGAACAAGTTATGGTCTTCCAATGTTTTTGTTCTATATTGTTTAGCCCTTTATACATAAAAGGTTGGACCAGCTTAATCTCGCCAATTAAAATAAAATAATATGCTTAATAAAATTAACAGCACTTGATAAAAGTCCTGTCACAAAGCATGAAATATTCCAGAAGTTTTTGAATTACGTAGCTAATCCTTAATTAAAGATGAAATACAAATTTTCATGTTTTCTTTTTTTTTTTTTGGAGCAGGGGGGGTTAGGCCTAATTGTTTCACTTTTCATTTTGACGAAAACATTTGTTTTATTTTTTGTACATAGACCAAATAGTTCTAAAATCAAAGAATTTTCAATGTTGTGTTCGGAATGGAGTACTTTTCTTTTCTCAGTAAATTCCCAACTCTTCATGGTACACTGAATGAGCTAGATCATGGTTGTTCACACTACTTCGGAATGCAACCAGGCGAGCACGCGTGAACACATCCTATACTTGCTGCATCGCCCGAGCACGCGCTTACAAGCTCGAGAAAACAAGACTATGACGCGAAAGACCTTTGATCGATTTCAGCTGGAGAACCGTATCAGACTCGTAGAGCTTCCCTGTGGTTTGTGACAGCATCATGGGGGAGGGGGGGGGGAACAATGCTTAATTTCTAATTGTATCTAAGCAGCAGCAACTCCCTCCCCCAAAACTGTTCCTGATACACAGTTCAGAAGTAAATCCTTTGTCTCTAACGTCTGAGCTGTTGATTAGAGCATGTTTATCAATGTCTGAGATCAACATAAATTTACATAACAAAGAATTTGAGAAATGTCCAGAACAGAAAAAGAGAATCGTTATGATAGGGAGTTGAGTGATATAAGATGGTTGAAAAATATAAATTAGTCACTTTCAACACAGCTTATTAAATGATAGGTAAACAATAATAATACGGTTTGTTTGTCTGTTGTTTTGTTTAGCACAAAGCTACATAATGGGTTATTTGCGCTCTGACCACGACAGAGAATTGAACCCCAAATTTTAGCGTTAAAAATCCGTAAATTTACCGCTGACCTACTTGGGGACAATAACACCGCTGATGGAGACCGATAACAGTGTAAAAGCATCATGGATACGGCTACTAAATTCTTCATTAATGTGTTTATATAACAGTTTAAGCCTAGTATTGCATGATGGTTAGGGTGATCAATTCATAATCTGTAGTTTGCAGGGTCGAAACCCGTCGCCGAACATGCTCGCAATTTTCAGCTGTGGAAGCGTTATAACACAACGTTGGTAAAAAGTAGCCGAATTGTTGTCGGTGGTTGCCTTTCATCTAGTCTATCACTTCAAAACTAGAGACAGCTAATGCTGATAGCCATCGAGTGGCTTTGCGCGTATTTCAATATAAAACATATAACAGGTTTTTACAAACGTGTCGCACGAGAAAAAGTCTTTTTTTTTACAATATTTTAAACTTAAAGTAGCATCCATAACGTTCTTATCCTGTAAAGTACAGTATGTAGACGAGAAAAGTGCATTTGATATGTTTGCTTGTTTGGAATGTTTGGTTATCTGTTTATAGTTTTCCCTACTTTTGAAATGATAAACTATAGAAAAAAAACGCTTGGCAACAACATCCGCTGCTAACTCTTAGGATACTCTTTTCTGAACGAAAAGTGGGATTTAACCGTTGTTCTCTTAACGCATCTGTAGCTGAAAGTGTGAATCCAAGTCCGATACCACAAGGCCACAGTTTTGAACGAACTCTTTTTAGTGACGTATCTTGGATGTAAAGAACGGCCTGTTTCATAAAAGAATGTCAAATCAAAAACAGTATAACAACCACACCTAATTATCACTTTGGTCTTAACTTGAAGGAGTTAAGTCAGTTTTTGCAACCTAGTGACGAATTCGAACACTAACTTCTTTGTTGGATATCTTTTTTTTCCTTTCTTGGATGATGATGTAAACTCGTCTAGTTAGATTAAAATGATTACATTAATGCACCGTTTTGAAAGTACCAATTAATTTTTTTTAAAGTTTCTGGTACGGCTCAAGCGTAGATCAGACTATCTTTTCGATGTCAGTGTATATGTACACAACTATATATCTGATTGAGTTTATGAAGGCCTCATGGAAGTAGCTTCACCATCCAGGAAGTCTAATAATTTCTTTTCAGTACGGCTTTGTGTATTAACTAAGTAAATATGTAATATAATATCACACTGTAAGATTGGTAAGTAACAAACTTACAGCTAGAAAAATAAGGCCCTTTTTGACAATAGAAAGCTTGTTGCATGGGAAAATAAATCGTTTGATAAAATAACATATTTAGACCAGCCGCAGAAAACATTTAGTGAAGTTGTTTGTTTTTTTGGTGCTTCTGAAGTATACAGACTTCTTTATTTGTTTGTTAAGTAAGGCTGCACAGTGGACTGTCTGCGCAGTGTCTAACTCAGGCATCGAACCCCGAAGTTTAGCATTATAAATCCCCAAGCTTACCGCTGAGCCACTTTGGGGACAGACATCATGGAGCTTTTGAGGGTGTTTTGATTGCGCTTTCTAAAATTCAAACCTTAATGAAAGTATTTCCCTCACATTTGTATCTGATCACATTTTTGGTTTTGGATATCTGCTTGGACTAAAATTATAGTCGTCTTTTTTTTTTTCCAAATAAAAAAGGTAATTTTCTGAAGACTCTAGTGGCTATAACAGTCAATTACATTATCGCCTAGCAAAATTAATTAATTTGCTCTTAACGTTATCGGTCGCTTAAACTAAATATGTACAACAGAGAAAAACATTGGCACATCTTTTATTCAGAGTTACTGAGCATATCTAGCTATGATCGTTTGTCAGTGGGAAATTGGGAATATTATGATATTTTACTCGTTTTTTTTACTTAGTTTTGATCACGTGTTACATCATACCGTAGTCAATGTTTAGACCGAAGTTTTCCGTTGAGGCCGAGACAATAAGTAATTAGGGTTAAAAACTGATGTTATCGCATATGTGCCACTTTACTAATTTCGACTGGTGTTGGCATTAGTTAGATTATTTCAGTTACATTGCGTACGTGAGTCCTAAACTAACTTGTTTATTTATTGGATTTCGCGAAAAACTTCTCGAGGGCTTTCTGTGCCAGACGCCTCTAATTTTGAAGTGATGGATAGGACCCACTACCATTTCTATGGCCACGCTTTACCAACGAAAATTGGGATTGACTGTTATTTTATAGCACCATTATGGCCGAAAGGGCGTGCATGTTCTGCGAAAGGTTTCGATCCCACAATATACAATTTGTGAGTTGAGCTCTGTAACCAATAGGCTATACTTTTGAAAATTTTACAATTTAATTCTTGAGTTATGGTTTAATTGTAATATTACAAGATATAATTATAGAGTACTGTTTATCATAATATCATAGAATATGGAATACATTACGGTCTAATGTAATATTACACAACTAAGAAATGCATTACAGTTTAGCATAAAATTTATGTAGTATTTTGTAGCTGTAAAATTACATTGTTTACGAATTTTCCCGCATTGCTACACATATAGCCGTTCCTAATTTTCAGGTGATAGACTTAGAGAGATGGCAGGTACTCAACAGCAACGTTTGGGCTATTCTTATCTGACCAAATAGTTGGATTCGACTGTTTCTCTTATATGACAATCCCAGCCCCACCGCTAACGTTTGGGCTATTCTTATCTGACCAAATAGTTGGATTCGACTGTTTCTCTAACTATTTGGTCAGATAAGAATAGCCCAAACGTTAGCGGTGGGGCTGGGATTGTCATATAAGAGAAACAGTCGAATCCAACTATTTGGTCAGATAAGAATAGCCCAAACGTTAGCGGTGGGTGCTGGGATTGTCATATACGGTGGGTGCTGGGATTGTCATATAAGAGAAACAGTCGAATCCAAATCCAACTATTTGGTCAGATAAGAATAGCCCAAACGTTAGGACTGTTTCTCTCTATATGACAATTCCAGTCCCAAAGCACGAAGCGCGTGTATGAGGCAACGGGACAGAAACCATGAACCTTTGGATTCATATCCCGAGCACGCTAACCACTAGGCTAACCCAAATTCTGTAAAAATGACAATTCCATATATCCAGTGTGGTGTGTGTGTTCCTGCGTGGGTTGGATGACACTTAACAACACAGAAACTGGTGTTCTGATTATAAGCGATATTAGTCTGTTTTTAATTACGAACAAAGTTACACAAGGGCTATCTGTGCTCTGCCCACCACGGGTATCGAAACCCGGTCTCTAGCGTTGTAAGTCCGCAGACATACCGCTGTGCCACTGGGGAGGGGGCGATATTAATAATCATGTATGTTTTCAAGAATGAACAAATATGAAAAAAATATATTTAGAATATACTTTTTAAACATGCGCACCTATTATAAGAAAATACAACTGAGAAGGATTATAAGTTTGAAAAATAAGATCATACAAAATATATTTAGGGTTGTAACGTAACGTTATAAGCTGAAATCAGCAACTGCTGCTTCTTATAATCTATAATCGTGATTAATACAAATGAAAATTAACGTCAAGATTACCACAACTCAAGGAATTAAAATTGAATGTTGAAATTAAAAACAAAACAAACAACGGTGTATTCATAAGTGTTTAAAATGTCACATATCAAACAATAATGTCCGAAAGCTGAACTAGTGACACCTGACCGTGGAATTTATTCGGATTGTGTTGGACTATAAAGCAATCGGGAAACGTCGTAAGCGTCCACGTGGTGTTAAGGGCTTCCGGTCGCGGGAAAGCGACTTTGTCTAACATCGGTTTAAAAATAATAGGGTGGAGATAAGCAACTACTCTAACCTATTAGGCCAATCATATTACGGGGAATTCCCTACAATGTATCCCAGTGACGTCACAAGTGTAAGAATCTTCCAAGAAATAATGTCAAGCTTCATTATGAAATCGATATTAAGAATTCCTGTAATAAGGGCCCGGCATGGCCAGGTGGTTAGGGCGATCGACTCGCAATCGAGTCACACCAAACATGCTCGCCCCTTTTAGCAGTGGGGCGTTATAATGTGACGGTCAATCCCACTATTCGTTGGTAAACAGTAGCCCAAGAGTTGGCAGTGGGTGGTAATGACTAGCTTACACTGCTAAATTAGGGACGGTCAGGGCAGATTACCCTCGTGTAGCTTTGCGCGAAATTCATAACAAACCTGTGATAAGCGGAAATCAGTAGGATTTTGATTTTATTTTTCATAGTCGCCAGATGATTTCTTGAATCTTCCATGGGTTTTAACTGTGAAATTCAATGAGGAAACGTTGGGAAAACCCATTTTGGACATATGTTATACAATAGACATACCATACAGGTAGGACTCTGTGATTGATGTTGACGACATAGTTTTTGTAATAAAGAGCGGGTAAAAGTAATTTTAATGCAACGCTCTTTCTAAGTAGTCTTAGGTAACTAGTTTTAAAAGGAACGCTCTTTCTAAGTAGTCCTAGATCACTAGGTTTAATGCAACGCTCTATCTAAATAGTGCTAGGTCATTAGTTTTAAAGGAACGCTCTTTCTAAGTAGTCCTAGATCACTAGTTTTAATGCAACGCTCTATCTAAATAGTGCTAGGTCACTAGTTTTAATGGAACGCTCTTTCTAAGTAGTCCTAGATCACTAATTTTAATGCAACACTCTATTTAAATAGTCCTAAGTCACTAGTTTTTGGCCCGGCATGGCCAGGTGGTTAGGGTGCTCAACTCGCAACCTGTGGGTCGCTGGTTCGAATCTCCGTCACACCAAACATGCCCGCCCATTTAGCCGTGGGGACGTTATAATGTGACAGTCAATCCCACTATTCGTTGGTAAAAAAGTAGCCCAAGAGTTGGCGGTGGGTGGTGATGACTACTTGCCTTCCCTCTAGTTTTCCCACTGCTAAATTAGGCTAACGCAGATAGCCGTTGTGTAGCTTTACTCGAAATCCATAACAAACGAACACTAGTTTTAATGCAATGCTTTGTCTATGTTGTCCTAGGTCACTAATTTTAATGGAACATTCATTCTAAGTAGCCCCAGGGCACTAGTTTTAATGTTGCGTACAGATGCCTATGACAAGTTGATCCATATTACTTAGTTTCCAACGCCATTAAGTACAAGGAATATTCCCGTGTTGGAAATTCTAAATTTTCAATCTAAACACATCTTTATGACCCGAATATATGGATATACCTATTTCTACATAAGTTGTGGTTACAGTAAATAACAAATAAGACAAATAGTTCTATACAAATAAGTAACGGTTATAGTAAATAAGACCCTAGCTGTTTAGCAGTTAGTCTGAGGACTAAATATGCTAAGAATTGTGTTTCGGTATCTGCGGTGGGCAGAGTAAAGATAGCCCATTGTGTGGCTTTGTGTTTAACTAAAAACAAAACAAAATACACTAAAAATAATATATATTTCGACATAAGCAATTGATAGTTACAGTAAATTAAAAAATTCATGAAAATCGTGCATTCAGTAGTTGAGTAGAGGTGTGGAGATAAACTGAGTGGTTGATTAGAGGTGTGGAGATAAACTGAGTTGTTGAGTAGAGGTGTGGAGATAAACTGAGTTGTTGAGTAGAGGTTCAACACTCAGTTTATCTCCACGTTTGGAATGTACAATTAATTATAGAGATGTGCACAAAAATAGATCCTCCTCCCTGGAGGGACAGCTATAATACTGAAGACTTATAAAATCCAGGTCCGATTCACCGCGGTGGACACAGCAGATAGTCCAATGTGGCTTTGCTCTAAAATAAACAAACAAACAAACACAAAAAGTTTGTTTGTTTGTTTTGAATTTCGCGCAAAGCTACACGAGGGCTATCTGCGCTAGCTGTCCCCAATTTAGCAGTATAAGACAGCTACCCACCGCCAACTCTTGGGCTACTCTTTTACCAACGAATTGTGGGATTGACCGTCACATTATAACGCACCCACGGCTGAAAAGGCGAGCATGTTTGGTGTGACCCTCAGATTACGAGTCGAGCGCCCCAACCACCTGGCCATGCTGGGCCAGCACAAAAAAAAAGAAGAAAGGTCTATATATCGATCTATCTATATCATATTTTTTATTACTCTTGTCTATGTATTTAAAACGTTTTTTGTTGAGTGTCTTTTTATTATATATCTTCTCTCAATATTCCGCCCACTCCTTCAGATCAGTTGTTTATACTTCTCTTATTATATGTGTTTTCCGTCACTGTCATTTACAGAACTGCCTTTCATGCTTTATTCCTGCAAGCTTGGTGAAAGGCTTCAGTGTTATTCAATAAGTATTGTCGATCGCTTTGTTTTGTACCTTTTGTTTCATTTATTATATACATCTTTTATATTTGTTTTAATGTTATGAGGCTGCCAAAGTATGTAGTATACATCTAGTAACACCAACATATAAAATGTGCTTTCGCTTTGAAAAAAAGTGCAAAAAAAATATTATTTCTTAAACTTTAAAACACAAATAATGTAACATATGAAATAATTCAGTTAAAGCAACTATAACGTCGATTTTATTGGGTAAAGAACTGAACTTTTCTGGAATTTTCCTTCTTCTCTTCGTTCTCCACCACCACCATCCGGTGGCTCAGCGGTAAGCCTATCGGTTCATAACTCTAAAAATCAGGTTTAAATACCCACGGTGGGCAGAACAAAGATAACCATTTGTGTAGCTTTGTGTTTAACCACCAACAAACAAATTATCCTCGTTGTTGTCTTGCTACAAGTTTAAAACTTTGACAATTTTGTACTGATTTAAAAAAATAACTTTTTTATGTTTGAAAATATTTTTCTTAAATGGATAACTTTATTTAAGTTTTAGCATGCTATATAATACGCCCGCGAAATTATGTGCACATAAAGTTAGAAACTTAGTTAACACCCTTGTGGTTGGCTTTTCCTTCTTATTTAGAATTTTACGCAGAATTACACAATGTCTATCTGCGCTAGTCGTTCTTAATTTTGAAGCGGTAGACTAGAGGGAAGGCTGCTACTCAATAATTCTTAGGTTACTCTCTTCTCATTGGATAGTAAGATTTGACCATATTTTATAGAGCACCCACCGCCTCAAAAAATGTAGAACATATTTTTGTGCCATCGGTTCGCGAACCATAAATCCTCGGATTCACGTCTTGTAGGAAAACACAATGTTTTGAGTATTGTTATTGTTATTATTTAAAACAATAATGTCTGTTAAATGAATTGAGAAGCTCGGTGTGACATAGTGATTAGCATTGCTCTGACTGTGAAACCGAATGTTCATGATTTGCGAAAATACATTCAGCACTTTGAGACCATGAGTGGCCTATAAGATTGACAGTTATTTGGTTAGACAAGAGTAGCCCAAGAGTTGGCGGTGGATGCTGTTGATTAGCTTCCTTTCCTCTAGTTTATCAATTCAAATTCGAGACGGATGTATCTTGTGTATCTTTGCGCAAAAGTTGTAAAACAAACAACTTTATTGAGAATTTTAAATCATATAGTAATGAATGATTATGTTAGTATACATAGACGTAGCTCAACTGAAAAACTATAAATTTTGAAACATACGTTATATTATAATTATAAAGATTCTGAGACCATTAGATTTTAAAGAAGTTACGTGCATGGTGTTCGAAATTGTTCATATTTTCACAAGTACACCAATATACATAAGTTCAGATTTAAAGATAAGTTCTCACTTGGTTCTTTCATACTTTTCAGAAAAGTATTTGAAATACTGTAATATTTTTCTTTATCACCAAACTTGAGGTCTAGTGTTTTCATAAATATGCCATTTATTCTCGAATTAGACGAGATTTGGGGAATTGCACTTGTTTTCAGAATAATTCTATAAATTTAAATTATACAGTAACATTAAGGAGCAGAGGTTGTTGTCTGTTATTAAGCAGAAAGCTACACAAAGGGCTATTTGTGCTCTGCTCACCACGGGTATCGAAACCCAGTTTCCAGCGATATAAGTCCACAGGCATGTCGCTGTACCACTTGGGGCGGGAGCAAAGGAAGAGCTAACCTTTACTTGTATTCAATAAAAAAAAATTATAAACTATGGTATCTTACCTCAAAAACAAAAATATTAAGTGCTTGTTTTTATTGACATTCTGAGGGTCTTGATATGCAAATGAAGTGCTAATACTATATAAAATAAATATATTTTAATCAAATGTGTCATATTGTGTCTACACAAAGAAACGTATTTAAATTCACAGAAGTTGGATTACTGTCTTTAAAATGATTTGTAAGATTTTTTTTAAACTTGGGTTATTTCTTTTAGTAATTTATGTATTATATTTTCATTTAGGTTTCATGATGTTGGAAGTAGAACGGACAGCTGATCCAGCGGTAAACTTGAAAGCTGTCTTTGTTTGTTACTTTTAAGCACAAAGCCGCTACATAATGGACTGTTTGTGCTTTGCCCACCGCGGGTATCGAAATCCCTCAAAGTTAACGCTGACCCATCGGGGACTAAGCTTGAGGACTTGTATATTTTCATAATTCTAAGATTTGTGGCTCGATCCCTGCGATGGGCATATTACAGACAGACTTTTATGCAGCTTTGAAGTTAAATGAACAGCAGGCTTAACGTTGTAACAATTGCAGAGAACTTTGAAATTTGATAATAAAGTTATAAACAAAAAATTACAATGAACTTAACATCCATATTTATTTTATCGAGCCATCAACGAAAATAGTCGTTGGCCCGGCATGGCCAGGTGGTTAGGGTACTCGACTCGCAATCTGCGGGTCGCGGGTTCGAATCCCCGTCACACCAAACAT
>NW_013666735.1:62476-64523 GCF_000517525.1 Limulus polyphemus | reverse complement strand
GCTGCCTTCCCTCTAGTCTTACACTGCTAAATTAGGGACGGCTAGCGCAGATAGCCCTCGTGTAGCTTTGCGCGAAATTCAAAACAAACAAACAAACGAAAATTGTTTTTCAGCGATTTAACATATATTTTATCTAGACTGAAGAAACATCGAGAAGCTCGCCAATATTTGAACAGAATTTACGCAGTTGAGTCAATGAAACACAACTGACAATAACTATAAGATGTTTAAAGCCACCTTGATGATTTTTAAGAAGTAACATTAAAACATTTGTGTTTACAAATCTTCAAAGTTCACATCTTAAAACAGCTGCCCCCCCCAGTGGCACAGCGGTATGTCTGCGGACTTACAATGCTAGAAACCGGGTTTCGATACCCGTGGTGGGCAGAGCACAGATAGCTAGAACTAATTCATTGTGTAGCTTTGTGCATAATTAAATTACAATTACTTAAAACAGCTATGGATCTTGTTTTTTTCCCTTAAATTTCTGCCTTTCTTCCTTCTCATAAGTAAGACCCAACTTCGGGCGTAATTTCGAAGTCATTGGACGACCACTAATGGAGCATGAATTGTTCTGTGTTAATTCAACTTTTGTCTCTTCCAAAACCAAGAATATCACGCGTGGTAAGTGAACGCTCTGTTAACTGAGTTTCAAGATTAAACCTATAGTTAATGCTAACAAAGCTATTCTTCAAAATTCAAATTACGTGGTTACTACAGTACTAATTTTATTGCCCTGTACCAGAGTCTGTTTCCACATTACTTCCTTTTCACTTCAAAAGTTTCACGCTGCCAGAGACTGTGATTGCAAGAAATGAAACACATTGGTATTTCCATAATGACCTCAGTTGTATTACTTCATCTCCTAGTTGGATCTATACAGGATTTTATTTACCTTATCGTCAGGTGACTTTAATTCATGACCTCAATTGTATTATCTTTACATCCTGGTTGGATCTATAAAGTGACTGTATTCCATGATCTGAGCTGTATAATCTTTATTCCCTCTGTGGATCCATAGGGGATTTTATTCAGTTTATGCAGTCAAGCACGATTTTAATTGCCTACACAAAACCATCAGGATTTCATTTGTACCACTCTTTGTTTCCCTGTGTTTATCAATCAAGTCGGCCTGAGGAAAAAAAATAGTATATTAAGTCAGAAGATTTTTTTAAGCTGCTGGGTGTTGGAACGACTTCCAAAACAGTTTTAGAGACCTAATAAAATAAAAAAAAAGCTGGTGGCCTTTGGCGTGTTTCTTGAAAAAATTACATTACAAATATATATAAATCATATGAAAGAACAAGCTCCTAGATAAGAAGATTTGCCAGATTTACTATTTTCGACTCGTGAAATGATGAACCTTCTTGGCAGATTAACTAACTGAGATTAGAAAACGACTTGGCTTTGAGAGCGAATTTGTAGTTTATTAATTAAGTTAGATGGTCTCTGAGTTAGATAGTAGATTTCGGAATCAAATTACTTTCTAGACATGCAGATACATAGGTAGAGATTGCTGAAGTAGTGTATTTAAGTATCAACATCACTGGGACAATGAAATCGAAAATACCCCCCCCCCCAAAAAAAAAAGAAAGAAAGAAAAAAGAAAACAGTTGAATATATACCACAAATATTACAAGTTAAAGATTCCTGAAGTCAAGATAAGGCATAACTTGTATCTCAACTGATAATTATCGATCAGTATATTAAAGTACTGAATAAAAATTCTGTTGAACTGGTACGTATTTCTTACTTGGTGGTTGTCTTCCGGAGAGGTCAAGTTGAACTGGTACATAGTTGGTGGTTGGCTTCCGCATGGATCTTGTTGAACTGGTACGTATTTCTTACTTGGTGGTTGTCTTCCGCAGAGGTCTAGTTGAACTGGTACGTAGTTGGTGTTGACTTGCGCATAGTTTTAGTTGATGTATTTCTTACTTGTTGGTTGTCTTCCTGAGAGGTCTAGATGAACTGGTACATAGTTGGTGGTTGGCTTCCGCATGGATCTTGTTGAACTGGTACGTATTTCTTACTTGTTGGTTGTCTTCCT
>NW_013666735.1:57356-61928 GCF_000517525.1 Limulus polyphemus | reverse complement strand
TTGCATATTTAGATGTTGTCTTCTGTGAGTCAGTGTGTGCATTAAACACATACCAACATTTATATTACAAACTTTACACTAATGTCTTACAAGTTGCTATTAAAGACATTTATTACCATTCCGTATTTTGCATATTTAGATGTTGTCTTCTGTGAGTCAGTGTGTGCATTAAACACATACCAACATTTATATTACAAACTTTACACTAATGTCTTACCAGAGGTCTAGTTGAACTGGTACATAGTTGGTGGTTGGCCTCTGCATGGATCTAATTGAATTGGTACGTAGTTGGTGGTTGGCTTCCGCATGGATCTTGTTGAACTGGTACGTATTTCTTACTTGGTGGTTGTCTTCCGCAGAGGTCTAGTTGAACTGGTACGTAGTTGTTGGTTGGCTTCTGCATGGATTTAATTGAACTGGTACGTAGTTGGTGTTGGCTTCCGCATGGATCTAGATGATGTGG
Source organism: Limulus polyphemus (assembly GCF_000517525.1). Classification (NCBI taxonomy): domain Eukaryota; kingdom Metazoa; phylum Arthropoda; class Merostomata; order Xiphosura; family Limulidae; genus Limulus; species Limulus polyphemus. Next base: position 61,465 of record NW_013666735.1, on the reverse strand, counting down.
TCCGTAGTTTGGTTGTAAGTTAAACTGTAATGAAAAATATGTTATTTGTAGTAGTGGTGGTGGTGGTGGGGGATATCCTTTGTTCATGGAAAATGAGAGAACAACTTCTCGTTAGTGAAAAAAGTGAGGGAGGACAGGATTTGTCCGGCCCCCCATGTAATTAACGTTTAAGGATGAGCCTAAAGAGGGGACTTTAAACTTAAGCTGTAGCTACAAATCCTCTGGTAAACAGATTTTTGACCATCTATTTCTTGTTGACGGAGGGCCTAGTACCTTATTCTCCTGAACCTGTTGTTTGCAGCCTTTCAAAGCGATAACTGGTATATCAACACGTAATTATCGATTGATATATTAAAGTACTAAGTGAAGGTTTTATTCTAAGTATTTAATTCAGAGTTTTTGTACATATTTCTTATTGAAGGACTATTTCCGAAACTTCATAAGTAATTCTTTTATGTCATGTTAATAAAAATGAGAAAAAAGAAATCCAACCCAAATTATGGACTTTTGGAAGAATTATAAACAAATCACTTATCCATTGTTAAGTCATAACCCTTCATACATGCCGTACACTATTTAGCCATTTTTTTTATCTTTCGCCTTTTTTATAAATTCTCACGTGCAGATTAAATGCATTTTTTTCACGTTGCTAGTGAGTAACAATGATACACTCTGTTGCAAGCTTATCTGCCGAGACATCCTGGCCGTGAGTGTTGGCTTATCAAAGAAGAAGCGATTCGTTCTCTTTCTACCGAACGTTCGCATTACGACATTCACGCTGCCTGTGATGCAACTATACACCCAAACAGTAGTGGCCCTCCACGAAACTATACATACAAACAGTGGTGGCCTTCCACGAAACTATACACACAAACAGTAGTGGCCCTCCATGAAGCTATCCATAGAAACAGTGGTAGCTCTCCACAAAACTATACATAGAAACAGTGGTGGCCCGCTATGAAGCTATACACACAAACAGTGGTGTCCCTCCACGAAACTATACATACAAACAGTGGTGGCCCTCCACGAAACTATACACACAAACAGTGGTGGCCCTCCACGAAACTATACATAGAAACAGTGGTGGCCCTCCTCGAAACTATACATAGAAACAGTGGTGGCCCTCCACGAAACTATACATACAAACAGTGGTGGCCCTCCACGAAACTATACATACAAACAGTAATGGCTCTCCATGAACCATATTTTAATACTTTTACTTAGAAACACAAGCTGTGTAAACAACATACAAAGTTAAAAAAAAGAAAAGAAAATAGGCATAAATACCTTAAAAACCGGACCAGAATAAGTTGTAATTATACTTATAGTGAAAAGTATTGGGTTCTGTTAAAGCTGCACTATGAGCTGTTTGTGATATATCCACCACAAGGATCTAAACGCCAAATTGACTGTGATAAGCTTTAAAAGGTGCTAGAGAAAAGTGAAACGAATAGTATGTAAAGGAAAACGTAGAGAGTACAAGCAAATTAGGTGAATAAAATTATAAATCGCATTTACGTTTATTATTAAGAGAACAAGCAGGCATAGCCCAATGGTTAGCGTGTCAGGCTGCTGATCGTAGAGTCCTAGGTTCGAGACTGATGCCTCCGAACATGCACTTTAAGCTGTGTACGCGTTATGAAAGTGACACAGATCCGATTATTTAGTTGATATAGCTGTACAAAGTCTTAGTGGCGGTGGACGCTACTAACTGCATGACTACCTTCCTTTTGGTCAGTAATTAAATATTGGCCCGGCATGGTCAGGTGGTTAGGGCACTTGACTCGCAATCTGAGGGTCGCGGGCTCGAATCCCCGTCACACCAAACATGCTCGCCCTTTTAGCTGTGGGGGCGTTATAATGTGACGGTCAATCCCACTATTCGTTGGTAAAAGAGTAGCCCAAGAGTTGGCGGTGGGTGGTGATGACTAGCTGCCTTCCCTCTAGTCTTACACTGCTAAATTAGGGACGGCTAGCGCAGATATCCCTCGTGTAGCTTTGCGCGAAATTCAAAACAAACAAACTATTAAATATTAGGGTGGCTACAATTGAACCCCAGGGGGTCTCTGACCTAGCCGTTTAATCTACATGTGCATAAGGTGCCGCTCAGGTCTAAAATTCCAATACCAATTGTTAGACACACATATATGGCATGTTATTCGATTAGTTATACCTCATAGAAGTCACGCAAAAATGTAGCTAATAAACCAAAAATTATTCATTATTGCACGGATGTTATTAACTTTTTTTCGTGTTTCCTAGAATATCAATGAGGGTATTCCTAGCGCGCACGGTGAGCATTCAAAGATATTTTAAGAATAGATGCAGCAAGATGTAAATGATACAATAGTAATTATAAAAGTTGGGTAAGTTGTTCTCTCCAGAAGGAAAAAATCATATTCAAGTTCTGTACAATGAAGATAAATTGCCTAAAAGGGAAGCATTGGAACTCTATAAATATTAAAAATATGGTGCTTAGTATACATGTAGTTGCTGGTATTTGGAATTGGAAACACGTGTCATTTATGGTGTAGATTACTGCCATTGAATAGTCCTTACTTTGGTTCACATGTGCTCAAAATGACCTGTTACTTTGGCGGAGTACTCTTCGTTTGAAATTGTTGTTTTATGTAAATAAGTTTCAAATGCATACAAAGAATGACTTTCAGAATGTGAAGAGACCTAAGTTTCAACATCATGGGGCGCTGCAATTGAAAAATGCAGAAATGTCTTGAAAATGTTTAATTTATCAAACTGTCGAACTTGTCTTAATTGATTCTATAATCACAAAACTACACATATTTTCATGCTTGTGAAAAACCGAAACCAACACTGTGAAAATCTTGGCTTTGACTAGCAGGTAGGAACACGACTCGCAAGATTATTTAAATTGATTAGAGCAATAAATAAACATTTTGTTTACAAGGGATGTCTAAGGCCGAAAATGTTGAAAGAGTTTTAGTGTTATAAGTAATATATTTATTTTCTTATCACAGTTGTTATTACATTTATAAAAGTATAAAATAGGCTAACCTACCGACCAAAAACTTCTGACCAAGTCAAGCTAGACCCGAACTATAAACTGACCCAATAAATAATGTAGCTAATTTGATAAACCGGTGTGCATGCCATGTCGTAACATGAAAACTTGTAATGATGGTGTTTTTGGCCATGATCCCAATAATATCTCACAGGTTCGGCCAATTTAGGAGATTTAGGTTAGTCCTAAACCCATATACTACGCTGACATCGAAAAATAATTTTCGTAATAGAAACACATATAGAAAAAAATAATACATTACAGAAGGTTATTTTGGAGTAAATATGCAAAATACGGAATGGTAATAAATGTCTTTAATAGCAACGTCCGGAAGACAACCACCAAGTAAGAAATACGTACCAGTTCAACAAGATCCATGCGGAAGCCAACCAACAACTATATACCAGGTCAACTAGACCTCTCCGGAAGCCAACCACCAACTATGTACCAGTTCAACTAGACCTCTCCGGAAGACAACCACCAAGTAAGAAATATGTACCAGTTCAACAAGATCCATGCGGAAGCCAACCAACAACTATATACCAGGTCAACTAGACCTCTCCGGAAGCCAACCACCAACTATGTACCAGTTCAACTTGACCTCTCCGGAAGACAACCACCAATCAACTAGACCTCTGCGGAAGACAACCACCAAGTAAGAAATACGTACCAGTTCAACAAAATCCATGCGGAAGCCAACCAACAACTATATACCAGGTCAACTAGACCTCTCCGGAAGCCAACCACCAACTACGTACCAATTCAATTAGATCCATGCAGAGGCCAACCACCAACTATGTACCAGTTCAACTAGACCTCTCCGGAAGACAACCACCAAGTAAGAAATACGTACCAGTTCAACTAGATCCATGCAGAAGCCAACCAACAACTATATACCAGGTCAACTAGACCTCTCCGGAAGCCAACCACCAACTATGTACCAGTTCAACTAGACCTCTCCGGAAGACAACCAACAAGTAAGAAATACGTACCAGTTCAACTAGATCCATGCAGAAGCCAACCAACAACTATATACCAGGTCAACTAGACCTCTCCGGAAGCCAACCAC
>NW_013666735.1:41034-57120 GCF_000517525.1 Limulus polyphemus | reverse complement strand
ATATAAATGTTGGTATGTGTTTAATGCACACACTGACTCACAGAAGACAACATCTAATTATTTTATAGCGGAATTTTGTGGTCGGGAAACTCATATTGGGATCGTCGAGGGAATAACGTGTGACAGAGAAGCGCGTGACTTGTGGTCACGTCACGCATTTAATGAGCGGAAGAAGCGACAGTCAAATAATACAGCAAAAACATGAATAAGAAAACGGAAATTTCCGAAATATCTTGATGAAACTTTTTATACTTTATAACATACCTTTTTAAACTTGACAATCTTCTTATTTTTTCAATTTCTCCTGACATTCTTACAATCAGTTTGTATTCCAGTATGGGCGTCACAGTGGGCGTCAACAAACTGAAGCTTCCACAATTCAAGTCTATTCAAGAACAATAGCTTTTAAGTTTGATTACTACTATGTAGGTGAAACTTTCTGTTTCAGCGATCTTAAATTGTAAATTAGAAACCTGTATAAACAAACAATGTGGTTAATGTACCCATACATAATTCATGGTTTGCGACTCTTTACCGCAAAAAATACGCGCTCTGTAAATTGTAGCTGAGGGTGCAGACAAATATCAGACAAAAGTAACCCAATATTTGTTTGTGGGTGATTGTGATTAGTTGTCTTCTCTCTCTAGTCTATGAACTCTAAATTAGGGACGTCTATGCGCAGATAACTCCTGTATAGTTTTGCGAGGAATTCGGAAAACAAATGTAATTAAAATATGTTTCGAAACATTGAATTCATCATTGACAAAGATAAACATTTCCATTTCATGTTTTAAACTTCCTTCTGTCGACATATTTCTCGTGTTGTAGCACTGACTGTTCCTTCCCTAAACCTGATTGGACAACAGCTAGTGGAATGTGAATAAAAAGAATAGTTCATCACTATACGACATGTTTTCGAATCTCCATCCTCAAAACGCTGTAACCATTCTCTGAATTAATTGGTGGAATTATAAGAGCAAGTACAAAATATAAAGAGCCAAGACATAGATACTTTAGAAACTTCGTCATTTTTATCTGTTTATTTGCAAGGGTTTGGTTTGTTATGAATTTTGCGCAAAGATAAACGAGGGATATCTGCGCTAGCCGTCCCTAATTTAGCAGTGTAAAACTAGAGGGAAGGCAGCTAGTCATCACCACCCACCGCCAACTCTTGGGCTACTCTTGTACTAACGAATAGTGGGATTGACCGTCACATATAACGCCCCCACGGCTGAAAGGGCGAGTATATTTGGTGTGACGGGGATTCGAACCCGCAGATTGCAGATCGCCCTAACCACCTGGCCATGCCTGGCCCTTTTTTGCGAGGGAAAATGTGTTTATAAGTACATTGAAATAAATAATTTTCAAATACTGCAAAATTACCTACTCATCACTCTTTTACATTATTATACGACTACATTTTGAAAATTAAATACATCAAGTAAGCCTACATTATATTATTTTGAAATGAAAAAACGAAGTTTCGATTAAGAAAACATTGTTTTCAAGTGTAGTTTCCCCTTCTTATTTTCCATGTCTTATAGCACTTTTACTAAAACGTTGCAGAGAGAAAACACGTAGATGTTTTTTTTTATGTTAAATAAGTATTGAAAAGTTCACAAATGTAACTATAGTTTTTGTTCTTTAGTTTCCTGTTGATGACTTTTTTTTTGTGAACTGAAGAAAACTCACAGGCTTGATTTATCAAAATAGGCAATACAGAATACCATATTTCCTTTAGAAGGAGACCAATTTTTTATTTTCCATGATTGAAGACTCACGAGAGGTGGGATTCGAATATGTTTATCTTTTACTCTTATATAGTTTTACGTAGAAGACAAAGAAAGATGGAGACGAACAAACAACGTTAAATGGACAGCAACTGCCTAGTTCGGCGTGATGCTTGTGGAGAAAGTCTTGGGAGACTAATCTACAAAAGTAGCACATATTTGTAGATTAGTCTTTCAGGACTTTCTCCATAACTGTCACGCTGAACCACGATGTTGCTACCCAATTCACCTTTGTTTGTTCAGCATGAAGGCTATGCCTGAATTATTTAAAAAGAAACATGGAGATGATTTCTTTGTTTAGAATTTTCGTGCAAAGCCACACTTAGGGCTATCTACGCATGCTCATAACTTTACAGGCTAGAAATAAGGCAGATAGCACTCATCACCAACTACTGTATATTGGCCCACGGCTGAAAGGGCGAGCATGTTCAGCGACGGGTTTCGATCCGGCGACATTCACTTACTTGCAAACGACAGAAGGTTTAGAAGTGATAGGCAGATCTTGTGGATTTAGATTTTGTAATTAAATCAGTTAACTAATTCTATTTACTTAAATATTTTAGTTCACGTTTTTAATAAGTTAACTTTTATATACAAAAAAATAGGAATTGTTTTAGTATTTATAAATACATAGATGCTTTAAGCTACTGTTTTAAAGTAGATTGTATAATCGTAAAACTGCAAAATAGGATATCTGAGCTGTGCTCACCACCAGGATCGAAACTCATATTTTACCATTATAAGCTCACCTTACTTCTGTACCACCAAGCCATAACAGCAGTTGTATAAAGACAGATGAACTATATGCAATAGAACGAGCTGGTTTCATTCCAAACGAACGATTGTTTTAAAGGTTTTTAATGCATATGAATATATATTTTTAATGTACATAAGTTTGATTTGTTATATCTTATAATTAACACCGTTTAACACGATAAGAAAATTACATAGGCCTGCGATGGTTTTATTGTCTTGAAATGTTTACATGTTCTACAGTAATTCCTGTACGCTGAATCCAAAAATGATATCCATTTTTCTCCATCAAGTATAGGTTTTTGAGAAAACGTCATATGTACTTTTACATAAGTGAATCGTTTTAATGGGAATCGGGTCACATTTTATTATGTTTAAAATATTGACAACCACTAGCTATAGATTTCTCTAGACCAATAGCGACGTAAGAGTCTTATCGACCGTTCTAGAATCCACGAGAAACACACCTAATAATAAAAAATGTTCATTGTGGTAAACGAAATAATAATTTGATCTAAGTAAGAGTTTTTTCTTCCTGATTTTTAAAAAAATACCTTACGTGATAGACAAAAATGCATATTATTTTCGAACTCTGCGTAGCTGAATTATGGAAAATCCGTTATTAAAACCAAAACAAATTTTACTAAGTTAAATTTTGCAGGCCTGTGTTATTATTAAACAACTTATAGTGCTTAGATGAACCATATTATTAATAACAAAGTTCGACTTAATTTCCCTGAATTTTAAAAGTTTTCCGGACTTTTTAACGTTTCAAGTGCTGGCATTCAAATAACTTACTGTATACAGTAAATTACATATTGTATAACTTACAGCCCGGCATGACCAGGTGGTTAGGGTGCTTGACTCGCAATATGAGGATCGCGGGTTCGAATCCACGTCCCACCAAACGTGCTCGTCCTTTCAGCCGTGGGGCGTTATAATGTGACTGTCAATCCCACTATTCCCTGGTAAAATAGTAGTCCATGAGTTGGCGGTGATGACTAGCTGCCTTCTCTCTAGTCTTTCACTTCTAAATTAGGGATGGCTAGTGCAGATAGCCCTCGTGTAGCTTTGCGCGAAATCCAAAACAAACCAATCTTCGCGTATAACTTACTTACTGCATGCACTAAATTCCACCCGAGTGGCTGTAAATGTATACAGCTTATAATGACTTTTTTATATCATGCGGAATTCAAAAACAAGGATGGAGGTAACCCACGAGACCCGAGGTCGTAAGGATGGTGTAATTCAAGACTCACATGCATAACCTAACAATGATTCAGTTATTTCTAAACTACTATTTTGTTAGTGCCATATTCAGACTTCATTACTGTTAGATTGTAAGTGTGACGCTCTGAGTATTCGAATAAAGGTACTCGTGAGCTAAATAGTGTTAGGATGTGATAATGTTTGTCCAGTTGATGTGTTTACAAACTGTGTTATCACTAAGCACAGTAGTGCTTAGTATGTAGGGATGGGCCGAGAAATAAATGGTTGCTCTATGATGCGTACAAACAACTCCTTAAATTGAGTTATAGCCATATTTGAGCATGTACTTGACATTATCGATGTTTCACAGCTTGTGAGACTCCCAGTATCATTGAAAAGTGTTACTAAAGTGTTCACCTTTCTTTTTCCACGCTAGCCAGAAAATGTGTGGGGTTTTCGTAATGGCTTTAGGACGACAGAAAAGAATTTTAAGAGCACCTGGGAACAGGCTATCACTAAGCAATGTAGTGCTTAGTATAAGCTAAAAAAATTCTAGTGTATACGATGTTATCATTACCCCTTACAGAAATATAGTATTCCTTTGAAAAAGTACGGGGTTGAAAAGTAATTACCAGCCAATTACAGATGGACATTAGGTGACTGTAACGTGTAGAATACCCAATGCTTTGTACACTATACAATCGGTGTTTTTAGGGAGTTAATCTCTATGTTAATTATGAAGAGAGGGAGTAAAAAAAAAATCAGTACACATAATATTAAGTTTTATTCATAGAATACACTAACTTTCAGTGTGGGGAAAAACATCACAAAACAAGTAATACAAAATATTTTGTAAATGTAAAATCATGTAGGGATGGCAGTGTCAAAAAGAATGCAAACATGAATATAGTGATGATACAGCTATACATTTTTCATATGTTCTTTCCTTACTGTAGGTTCCCAAGAAGTCAATATTATGACCAGTGATGATTAATAACCTATTGTAGCCAATTATACCAATTGGGATAATATCAATATCTGAGGTCGTTCTAGAAGTGCAATAAAGAAACTGACAAAACAGATATGATATTAACAATATATATTACTAATGAATTATAAAAAATATAACAATGATCACTCATCAACCTAGTTCAATGAAATTGTTTAAAACAAGAGGGTAAACAAGTAATAAAAAACTGTAAAAATTAAGTATTTGTAGGGATGGCATCATAAAAAAGTACAGAAACAAAATAGGGAAGAATACACAAAACCATATAAAAATCAATACATAAGTTGCCAAATCTTACCAAAAATAACTTTTATCTACAATTAAATGTTGAATTCCTGTAAGTTGCATGAATTTAGGTTTGAATAAAAGAATTTAAGCTGAATATTGCTATACAGTCTTACAATTGTTAATAACCATAACCTTGTAAAACTGCCTCACTACTCACTGGCTACATATTTAATGATTTTGTGTGTCTACCTATCCCTTGTTTTTATACTTTTTGCCATTGTTATCCCTACATCGTACTTAATTTTTGCTATTTTTTTATTACTTGTATAATATGTACTCCTTAAGTCATTGGACTAAGTTAAATTCAAATATGGGTCTTCTTAAGAACTGCTATTAGATTTACGTCAATTTCAAACTTACTTCTGATGATCGGTGTCAAACGTTATTTCTGTTGACTGTAATTAGTGTTAAAATTTACTTCTGTTGATTGATTACTGTTAGCATGACGGGCTCGAATCCCCCATCTCACCAAACACACTTGACCTTTCAGCCGTGGGATCAATCTCACTATTTCAAGAGTTGATAGTGGGTGGTGATGACTAACTACCTCCCCCCTACACTGCTAAATTAAGGACGTCTAACGCAGATGGCTCTCGTGTAGGTTCTTTTCGACGTTTTACCGTAATAATATTTTAGTAGAAAGCTCAAACTAATAAGTGTTTAACTGGTATAATTCCCCCGGTAGGCTAGTGATAATTTTACGGACTTACAATGCTAAAATCCGGGGTTCGATTACCTGCTAATTGTGTAGTTTTGCACTAAGAAAACAACAACAATTATGTGTAATAACGTACTAGAATATTATATATGTAAATCTGTTATAATCTACTGATTGTGACAGTAAATAAAATAAATAGACCGTAGTAAAAACACACCAATAAAAAGTTATACTGAATTACTTCGAAACCTCTAGAAACTACTTATAGCATTACGTATAATAAATAAAGTTTATAGCTGGATACATTTTAGTTAACGTTGTGGTAAAGTATGGAAAATCCCCAAAGATAAATAGTAGCCTACATTTATCTCTTTATACATCAGCACAGATTAAAACGTGTGATTCATAGGTATAGTATATCTTACTTGATTTCATTTGAAACAATATTTTAGGAAACATTGTGCTGTGATGGTATTAAATAGTTGCAGTTTTCATACATAATGCTTCGTGGCGTTAAAAGTTGTAGCTCTAACGGTGTTTCTATAGATTAATTAAGGAATGAGGGAACAGCAAAAGCTGCCTCTGTGACGTTACAATTCTGCTTACCTTTTCTTACTTCACTTAACCAGATCTTTATTATATGTTAAGGTCTTAACCAGATCTTTATTACATGTTAAGGTCTTAACCAGATCTTTAATCATTGCTAAGGTCTTAACCAGATCTTTATTACATGTTAAGGTCTTAAACCAGATCTTTATTACATGTTAAGGTCTTAACCAGATTTTTATTACATGTTAAGGTCTTAACCAGATCTTTATTATATGTTAAGGTCTTAACCAGATCTTTATTATATGTTAAGGTCTTAACCAGATCTTAATTATATGTTCAGGTCTTAACCAGATCTTTATTACATGTGAGAGCGTTATAATGTCACGGTAAATTTCACTATCTGTTGGTAAAAGAGTCGCCCATGAATGGCGGTGGGTGGTGTTGATCAACTACTTTCCCTCTAGTCAGTCTGTCACTGCTAAATTAGGTACAGCTAGCGCAGAAAGAACTCGAGTAGCTTTGCGCGAAATTCAAAATCAAACAACCTTTTTATGTTGTAATTTTAAATTTTTGTCATTTCACAACGTATCTTGTATGTTCTTCCTTTAGAAGGAGCTAATAACACAAAAGATCACTATGTTTGTCTAATAGTAACAGTGCATTAGAGAAATAGTAACTACAGATACAGAGATAATAACTTTCCAGAAACATTGAGGCCTATAAGCAAGTAACATTTCAAAGAATATTTAGAAAGATTTTGGATCACAATTTTCGTTAAAAATAGCGTTAATAATAGAATGGCAAATAAAATAAGTCAAACTAAATTTTATCTCTTAAACACTATTTAAGTGCTTGGTTATTTCAAATATTTTGGCTATGGGTCAGTACTCCTAAATTAGGCTCTTTTGGCATAAGTCAGTCAATGCGTCTGGAATTAGGGGCAGTGTTTAAATTAAGACTATACAGCTGCACGTGTACGAAAGATATCCATTTTGTTGCCTTTTCTTCGTTTTCCTCTCGATATATAGTTTATAAACAAATGCTTCAACATTAGTATGTATCAATCTGAATCGTTTCTGTTGATTTTAAGTTTGGGCTTAATTTATTGAAACAGAGTAACTTCTGTTAAGAGTTTCAAAAGGCACGGAATTTTTCTTATTGAGTAGAAAAATGTATTTTTTCCACAAATGATGCTTGCATATAGATTTAGGTTTTAGGCTTATCATAAAGTATATATTTTTATTTGACAAATACAAAGCATATATTTTGCTTCTCATCACAATAAGTCTTTGTGAATAAATGGAAATATTCCCTATAAGTAAGACTAAATGATAATTGACAAGGTTAGGTATCAATAGACTCGGTTCAGAAGTTCATCCATACAAGACGACACGACAAGCTTTTCAAGTAGTTGTGCGTAAGAAAACAGATATCATCACCAAACACATAGAAGCACGTAATCTGCGCGTTTGACTCATAACTATTAGAAACAACATAATTAACGGCAAACAGAAGAGATCTCTCTAAAAATTATGATGATTCCTGTACTACGTACTTTTATGTTTGTGTTTTATGTGATAAGGTTTGGTTAATCAAGCTTTCATATAGAACTTTTGGATTAAATCTACGAAATTCCAAGGTTTGCATTACTTGGAATAATCATTGACGTAACTAATATATGGATTACGAGATACCGCACTAGGGCTGAGGCCTGTCTTAAAAGTGAGGAATAAAAGTATTCTTTGCTGGGTCCTTGTCCTGTTTGGGCATTTTTGTAAACCTCCTTTCAAACCCCATCAGTCAGTTGAAGTCACCAAAACAGAAGCTGTCCAGTTTTGTTCTTACATAGGCACTGTTTATGAATACAATTGTGTTTATGTGTTCACGTGTGTATTTGTTTTTCCTTTACTTCCCTGTTTGATATATTACTCTGCTGTATTGCAGATACATATAACTAACTACCTATTTGAAACTAGAGTATACGAATATTACTGTTTCTTGGTTGTTTATTTAATAAAATGACATCCTTTCTGGATTGGACGTCTATTTACTTGTTAATAGGTTTTGTACTTCTCCAGTGCCGATTTAAACTCTTGGTCCCAGAAATATTCCATGTTTAGGGAAGACTATGATTGTTTCTCTAGTAAGTGTGCGACAAAAATACAAACAAACACCGACTGTCTATGATGCGTTTGTTTTAAGGTTTAATATCTATAGTAAGCTGAAAAATTGCTACAACCCTATAACCCAAGCGCTCTCGAAAGGTGGACCTTTCTTCTTCAGGGTCAAACTGAAGGTCCACCTTTCCAAAGCTCTCGGGTTATAAGGTTTTTATCATCTTGTATCAAGACGTCTTGAACCTACGTGTTTTTCTTTGATCGATAAGAAATAAGTAACTTATGGTCTTCTATAAATCTTCCAAAGAACACAAAGCAGCAAAAGAAACATAAGGCGAGAGGGACTAGATAAAGAATGTAATGTTTAAAAATATAATAGGCTCAATAGTAATGTCTTATGACAAATACAATTATTGTCATGCCTCGCTAGTTTGAAGAAAGTGTTCACACCATAACAAGTAAGTCGTTAGGTTAGTGGGAAAACACGTTGTATCGCAACTCAGGGACTATTTCTGATTATTTCGTAGGTACTTGGTATTTTCCACCTAATCTGGATCTTTTGTGATGCATAGGATAAACAGCCGGGTCTAAGACTTCTGAAGTTCATCCCTAATTTTAAACTACTGACCAGACAGGGGTCAAGCAGTCGGTAACATCCGTCATGTATGCGGCTACGTCTAACCTTTTAGCAGGACTGACTGTCACAGTTATGTCCCCATTACTGAAGGTGCGCAGCGTTTACAGTGGTATTTTGTAGCTCGAGCCTTCAACCTTGTAATCCATCGCCTAGCAGACTAATCGCTCTGACACGTTTGGCTAATTTTTTTGACAATCTGGGGAAACTGTGATAGATGTAATATCATGACATTCAACCTTATAATAACACAGGCCTGCGATGGTTTTATTGTCTTGAAAGTTTTACAAGTTCTAGAGCAATTCCTGTACGCTGAATCTGAAAATAATACCCATTTTTCTCCATCGGGTACAGAATTTTCAGAAAATGTCATATTTACTTTTAGGTAAGTGAATCAGTTTCATTGACAACGGGTCACGTCTTGTTACGTTTAAAATATTGACAACCACTTGCTATAGATTTCTCTAGACCAATCGCGACGTGAGAGTCTTATCGATCGTTCTATAACCCACGAAAGACACACATAATAATATAAAATGTTCATTGTGGTAAACGAAATAATAATTTGATCTAAGTAAGAGTTTTTTCTTCTTGATTTGTAAAAAAAAATCCTTACGTGATAGACAAAAATGCATATTATTTTCGAAATCTGCGTAGCTGAATTATGAAAATCCGTTATTAAAACAAAAACAACTTTTATGAAGTTTAAATTCGCACAATTCTAGAGATATTGATGATATCTCGCCATTCCACAGATATTTATGATATTCAGCCATCAAAACAATGACATAAATTCAGATTTCTGAGCCCTCATATACCGCATCAAAATCTTTATCGCCAGCTCCGAGTTAAAGTATTTTGGCCCAAATACATGCGTCCTGTGTGTATTTAAAAGTTGTGTCACTTAGCGTTTAGTTGTTCTTTAGCGCAAAGCCACAGAATGAGCTATTTGTGTTGTATCGAAACCAGGTTTTTAGCGCCCCCTCCCCAGTGGCACAGCGGTATGTCTGCTAAAATCCGGGTTTCGATACTCGTGGTGTGCAGAGCACAGATAGCCCATGGTGTGTAGCTTTGTGCTTAATTACAAACAAACAAACAGGTTTTCAGCGGCGTGGACCCCAGACTTGCTGTTGAACCAATGGGAGGCGTCACCTGGTGCGACCCATAAACGAAAAATCGCACTTAAATGTTTTACACTCGGGGATGTTATAAACGTGGCCTTGTAGTCATCATGTGAAACTGACGCATTCTGAGCATGTTTATTGACACGTGAGAACATGAGAAAGAAATTGATGTACAAAAACGCTCATGTTATTGTTCGATGTCAAGAAGACATGCAAGTTTAAGTACACTCTGGTTAAGATCACAATTATAAAAGAAGAATTTGCTTGGAAATGCCGTTTCTTAACTTAGATTATGTATGAATTCCACTTAGCCAATGTAAAAAAAGAACTTTATTTATTCAGGGTTCATCTGATTAATTTCATAAAAGTGTTTGTTGTTTAGCGCCAAGCTATAGAATGCCATCTGTGCTCTGCCCACCACGGATACCTAAACCCGATTTTTAGCGTTGTAAGCCCTCAGAAATACCCCTAAGCCACTGGAATAATTCATAAAAGTAACTCTAACGTTTGAACGGAAGAAAGTTATGTATCTATTTACGGATTAAAATTGTTAATTGAACTAAAAGGCAGTCATACGTAAAATGTTACGTAAGTTACGTAACAACATTCTTGAAAAGTGAAAAAATATCGGCCAAAAAAAGTCTATTCACAAAATAGAACAAAAATGAAGAATAAAAAGAAATGATCACACAATATGACCAAGCAAACAATTTGATGACTTAAGCTCTGACGTTAATGTAGAAGTAGAGTAATCCTATCTAAGCATCTGCTGGGATCGAACACAAAACTTTAAACACACTAGGTGAGTGCTCTATCCACTGAACTACACTCACAAGCCCAGCAAGGCTTGTTTGTTTTAGAGCAAAGCCACAGTGGGCTAACTGCTATGTCCACCGCGGGGAATCGAACCCTGAATTTTATCGCTGTATCCTAGCAAGGCACTCTTGTTTTTTCGAAACTTATTCTACCAAATTCTTCCTTTCTCACACGTTAGTTTCAGTTTTTCTTAAGGTAATGTACGTATTTGTACATTGTGGAACTTGAAACCTTTCAGACGAGTAATACACCAACTCAGCAACAAGGTTAACCCACTAAAGAAATAAAAATAAAAGTTTATTATGTCCAACATGTCTCAAAACGAGGAATAGGTGTTAAACGGTAAATCAAAAATAGAGCTACGACTAATTGTTTCATACTTTGATCGGGCCATTTAGTTAAGATATTTATTATTTTCAACCTGAACGTTCTCTTATGCGACACACGGGCTAAATAGCCAGGTTAACACCCCAAGGCTCAGGCATAGCCGTCCCCCGATTTAGGATTTCTGACCAGAAGAACAGTAATCAGCCAACAGCATTCGCCGCACGCAGCCCTAGGCCATTCCGGCCCTATGACAATTTATAATATGTATATGCGCATGAAAGTTCTACCTCCCAAACAAATTCTCAAGTTTAGGGTTTGATTTAGCTAGAGGTGGACTACTATTGAAATCAAAGTTCAAAGTTATTATTATTATTATTTTTTAATTATGCACTAAGCTACACAAGGGCTATCTGTGCTATCCTTATTGTTTATGCTATTTACATTTCATAACCTCTTCTTCTGATTATTGCTCAAGGATTATTCATCCTGTAATAGGTGAATCTAGTGTGTCTCGTCAATAACACATGTCTTTTTGAAATGCGATAATGAAAGACAATTAAGGCAGTTCTTCAGAAGTTATACAGGATATATGTTTTAAGAATCATCATAGGTGATTTATTATTTCATGCAGGACTTGAATTTATAATATGCTGAATATCTATGAAGTCAGACTTGCCAGAAATACAACAATGAGTTGCTTTTCACCTGTAACAAATTGATAAATAAAACCGTGATAGTGGCTTTTATGAGTCGTTATTCCCCTGTCGTGCATGGAGAGACTAATTCCTACTTCATTTACCGCGTTCGGGAGTGAGCATGCGTGTGACCATACTGTATGAACTACCAAATGATGTCACCTCTCTGGTTTAGTTTTAAGGTCAGCATACTAAAGAAATATGAGAAGAAGATAAAGAAAATAAAATTGGATACTAGTAATCTTAACGCAAGGTGCTCATAAGATAAAGAAAAGAAAATTGGATACCTGTAATCTTTAGGCAAGATAAAAACTTTGTGGTATTGAACACATTGTGAAGGTGTAAAGGTGTAAAACAGTGTTCAGCTATTTATGTAACTGCTCGTGAATTACGTTGAATTACGCCAAGCTGTTCACAGCTTTTTAGCTGCGGCCTAGCGCTCATAGAACGGCTATGAGTTAATTTTTTTTATGTACAGACTTTTAGCTGGTAGCTCTGTCATCTCTTGACCGATTTGAGATCCAATTACAGTTTTAGACTTAGGAGGTCAAACCCTTTTGATTGATATATATTTGACCACGCCTAAGGTCTCATAGATTAATTTACTCTAATCCTGCCTATAAGAATTTTAAGCGCCGCGGCTATTGAGGAGTCCGTCTTGTTTCATATTTATTTGTTTCTACACACTATTATTATTTTTTAAATCGAAAAAGTTTTAAGGTTATGTTTTGGTCATGTTTTTAATTGACGTTTTATACGATATAAAAATAATTATATCATCAAAGGGTTTAGAAAAGCATGACTTGATAATTGAGAAGACAAGTGTTGTGATTCGCTGCTGGGGTCCTATTTCTGTACCAGAAAGCTGGGAGAAGTCCTAGCTTGGACTTAGCTTTACAGGCAGACTGATATAGCTGGGAGAAGTCCTAGCTTGGACTTAGCCTTACAAGTAGATTGACATAGCTAGGAGAAGTCCTAGCTTGGACTTAGCTGTACAGGTAGATTGATATAGCTGGGAGAAGTCCTATCTTGGACTTAGCTGTACAGGTAGATTGATATAGCTGGGAGAAGTCCTAGCTTGGACTTAGCCTTACAGGTAGATTGACATAGCTAGGAGAAGTCCTAGCTTGGACTTAGCCTTACAGGTAGATTGATATAGCTGGGAGAAGTCCTAGTTTGGACTTAGCTGTACAGGTAGATTGACATAGCTGGGAGAAGTCCTATCTTGGACTTAGCTGTACAGGTAGATTGACATAGCTGGGAGAAGTCCTAGCTTGGACTTAGCCTTACAGGTAGATTGACATAGCTAGACAGTCCTTTCAACTTCAGTTCTCCTTACTAACCAATGAAATAGAAACTAAGACTTGCGAAACTAGTTTAATTAGGATAAATAATCTGCCTTGTAACTGGAGTTGTGGGTTCGAATCAGTTTTGGTCTCAACTTTCAGTTCTTCTGTGGCTCAGCGGGATGCTTGCGGACTTACAGTGGTAAAAACCGGGTGTTGATACTCGTGGTGGGTTCAGCACAGATAGACCATTGTGTAGCTTTGTGCTTAACATAAAACAAACAAGTTCTGAAAAATTCTAATTTCAGGATATGACATATTTTTAAAATGACTAACATTTGCCATTAACTGTCGGTAACATATCGTGGAACAGATTGTTACCACTCTTGTAAAGCCCTTTCCAATGCTGGAGTAGGTTTCTTCTGTCATTGAGAATACACCTCAAAACGTTCTACAACAATTGAGTTGAATTCAGATTAGGTTTCTTTACCGTTCAAGGCAGATTATGGATGTTTTTCTTTTCTCTCAAGCCACAATCTTACATTATGTGCAGTATGGGGTGTTGAAGTCCTTCCTGACAGAATTCCACCAAAGGAAACATTGCTAGAAGTTCACTGTATGACAAGACTTTATAGTTTATTGATCCGACTGAGTTCACAATAACTGCATCAGGATATTACCACGATGCTCCCCCATCAGTTTTCAACGTTGATTCATGGTTGAGACAACATAGTTATATCCACAAGATTCTTTAGGCTGTCATCAAAGTCAAGCCCACCCATTCCAACAATTAACAGTGAAATCGATCGCTCGAAGTGATGGCTTTTCATTGGTATTCACCCCCATTAACGATTCTCAAAAGGCTTATGGGCTGCAGTCTATTCGCATACATGTCCTGGCCTGATGTCGTTAAAGTGCTCGACGAATTATTTAATACCAGAAGTAAAATTCCATTTCATTAGGCATTTCAAAGTTCTCCTGAACTGACACTCACCGGTAGCACGTCCAATAGTATTCTCTTTCTTCAGCACATTGTCCAGAGTGGGTTTTGACATGAGTGATCAGGCTTAAATATCTCAACCCCCCCCCCCCCCAGTGGCACAGCGGTATGTCTGCTTATATTCCGATATTCTCTGTCTTTTTCAAAATTTTAAGTTGACTCTGTACCTACTTCCGTTATAAAAAGAATCTAAAAATCTTACTTTTGTTTTAATGAATAACCCACTTCCTGGAACTAACAACGTATATAACACCCATAGACAATAGGAAGTACCTAAACATTCTCCCGGAATATTACTCTTTTCTTATGTTTCACAATAGATTTAAAGTCTTGAAGTTGAAGTTTTTTCTTCAGCTAAAACCTTGGTAATATATATCGATTAATTTCACAGCTACAGCTTTGTATCCCGTTTAGGACGCCGGTTGGCCCTATGGTAGACCTTTGTATTTCGGAGCTGGCGAACCGCGTTCAAATCCATAAAATACCTCAAAATATTCCCTCCATTTTAAGTGGGTGCGTTACAAGAGTGATAGTCAATCTCTTAGACTGGTAGGGTGTTGCTGAAAGACTGCCTTCCTTTTCATCAGTAGCTTAAAATTAGGAACAGTGGTAGATAGCTAGCAGCTTTGCCATAAATACAAAGGTCAAATACAAAATATCTTGTTTTTTTTTGTTAATTTTGGGCCGAGCGTGGATCCGATAGTTCATGGTTCACGTCCCATTACCATAAAAAAAGAATGGCGGTCTACACTATGGTGCTGTGGATGCGTTATAAGAGTGTCAATCAAATCCCACTATTCGATTAAAACAGCCCAAGAGTTGGCGGTGGGTGCTATTTCTAATTACCTTCCGTCTAGTTCAAAATTAGAGACAGCTACCGCAGGTAACCCGTATGTAGCTTTGTGCGATTATCCGAAATAAATAAGTAAAAATCTTAATTACTTTTATTGTTAACAACTCTAGAACTATCGAACATTAATTAGCTTAAGGTTTAAAGCCGAAACTGAAGAGTTTAGATTCTTTTTTACAAAAGAAGTGTAATTAAACAATGTATTAAAGCTAAAAATACTTTAAAACGTCCCATTCTCTAATAGCTTAATTTATGCCTGTTCTAATACGATTAGCCTATTAGAGGGCGCTTCCAACAAGGCTTTAGCGCTCTGTTCCAGTTGCGTTAGAACAACATTCAAAGGTTCTCGCAGTGTCATTGAAATGCCTTTATTAATTTCATTCTTTTCGGTTAGAAATACATGTTTTTAGGCATATTAATTTCATTTTATGCTTGAGCACGTAAAACTGGAGTCATTGATGGTAAACATACGAGTTTGTTAAAAACAATGGCTATCTTTGAAGAAAGTAATTTATTAAATCTAAGTAATTGTGTAAAGTAAAGAAAAGGCTCCCCCCGGTGGCTCAGTGATAAGCTTGGGGGCTCATGTCGCTAAAATTAGGGTTCGATACCTGCGGTACGTACAGTGCAGGTAGTCCATTGTGCAGGTTTGCGCTTAAAAAAAATCAAACAAGTAAACCAATAAAAGCAAATAAAAATATTTTCACATTATTACAAAGAAAACAATGATGCACTCTCAAGTACGTGATTGTATTTTAATGTACATCTTTTATTAGTTTTAAATTTTGTGCTAAAAAAAGTTTAGATCACTTCAAAAAGAAAAAATGAAATTCTCTTACGCCGATACTGATCAATGAATTTTTCAACTATTTCAATGGCAGCAGAGTGCATTCCCGCCATGTATCAAATGTGAAAACGATGCTAGTGGATCGCTCTATCGACAAAAAAAAAAAAAAAAAAAAAAAAAAAAAAAAAAAAAAA
>NW_013666735.1:39296-40620 GCF_000517525.1 Limulus polyphemus | reverse complement strand
TCGACAAAAAAAAAAAAAAAAAAAATAAAGAAGAAAAAATAAATAGGACACAAAAAGCAAAAATTACATGTCTATGTACGTTTACCTTTTTTTTTACGTGACAGAGAACATTTGAAGTCTCTATGGGTTTTTCTTTCATTTTAGCTAAAAAAATGACAGATGCATGTTATATATTTTACAATATCGTGTTATGCTCTAGATGTAGTGTAGTTTTTACCTATCATGCTATTAAAAATCAATTAACAAATTACTTTAAAGTTAAAAGGTAATATATTTTAAGGACAGGATAGAAAGATGGTTTTTCCTTCACCCCAGTGGCATAGCGTTATGTCTGCGGACTTACTACGCTAGAAACCTTGGTTCGATACCCGTGGTGGGCAGAGCACAGATAGCCCATCGTGAAGCTTTGTGCTTAATTTCAAACTAAACAAACAAGTATATTTCCTAATTTAGATTTTACCAATTTTCACTGATGACAGAAATATTTATCCCACAAATCTTGAAACTAATTCTAGAGAAAAATGATTATTTGCTCTTCAAAAATTTCAAAACCTTAAACGCTTCGACCTGTTGGTTTATAAACGTTGTACTCAATTCTTGTCGTAATAATGATAGGTAAGACTAAATAGCCAGGTCAGAGACCTTTAGGGTTCAAGAATGGACATCCTTAATCTACATTGCTGACCAGAGGGTGAGAAACCTGTCAGTTGCTCCCACCATTACTCGAATATCGGTATTAACTGTCATATCTATAACGCTCCCTCCCCACCCAACAGCCGAAAGTGTATTAACTGTCATATCTATAACGCTCTCTCCCCACCCAACAGCCGAAAGTGTATTAACTGTTATATCTATAACGCTCTCTCCCCACCCAACAGCCGAAAGTGTATTAACTGTCATATCTATAACGCTCTCTCCCCACCCAACAGCCGAAAGTGTATTAACTGTCATATCTATAACGCTCTCTCCCCACCCAACAGCCGAAAGTGAGGAGCGTGTTCAACAGCATATTGTAGCTTGAACATTGGACATTCTGACTGCTAGACCATACTCGGCCTAACAGTGTAACACATATCTAAACTAAAACAGTTTTTAGCTCTGCTTCGATCAGGTACGCGTCTTTAGCGATGTGACATAAAAAAGCTACATACCATATATATATATATATATCTTACACTGAACAGTTTTAGTATCTTATACATTAAACACTTTTCTTTGGTTGGTGCGTTCAGTTATCTAAGTCCTGTAGTCTTGATCATTCCATACGGTGTTAAAAGATGGAGAGTTAACGACTACTAACTGTGTGTTTTACTGTAGTAGTGAT
>NW_013666735.1:25317-38387 GCF_000517525.1 Limulus polyphemus | reverse complement strand
CTGAACAGTTTTAGTATCTTATACATTAAACACTTTTCTTTGGTTGGTGCGTTCAGTTATCTAAGTCCTGTAGTCTTGATCCTTCCAAACGGTGTTATAAGATGGAGAGTTATCAACTACTAAGTGTGTGTTTTGAATTGAAATCAAAAAGATCCCCAAACATGGAGTAATTTATTAAGAGTAAAGAACACAAACAAAAAACGTTTTTTGTTTGCACAATGAAAGATAAAATCTTTATTATTAGTTAGAGACAACTAGTTTTGGTAACACAAGTTACCATCAGCAGGGCTAACTGGTATCTGCAACGGTAACTCTGTTTCCGAAACTATTCCGGCTGAAACTAATGATAAAGATTATATCTTTCATTCTGCCAAAAACAAAAAACAAACACGTCATTTTTGTATTTTTTTACTCTTAACATAGTACCACAATTTGCCTGAAAAGAAATCATACTGAGTAGTTTGTGGCACAGCGGTATGTCTGCGGACTTGCAACGCTAGAAACCGGGTTTCGATACTCGTGGTGGGTTAATTACAAACAAACAGTAATTAGATTTCTGTAGTATGAGCAACACATTGAACCTCACTAGCTACAGTGCACAGTCTGGTTATCATATTTACAAACTTAAAGCACTAATTTTGCTCATGTGTTCTCAAGGGCAGTTCTTTTGAAACAAATAATGTGCTCAAAGCGGCGTTTCTTATCATTTCGAGAAAATAAAATTAGTCTCTCTATATCATATCGTAATTACTTTTTGCGGTTTTCTCTAACTGGCGATTTTCCATTTCTCTTGTTAATCTCTTGGTTGTACTGCTTCTATGTATTTGTTCGGTTTTTTTGTTCATCAATCGGCTGGTATGTGTAATGTAGAAAATTAAAATAATTATATTTTTCCTGTATTTAATTTCAAAACTTTAAACAGACAGCAAATGTGAAGGATATTGTGAAACACAGTTCATTTGTTATGTTTGAGTTCACTAATTTCTAAACAGAAAATATGGCATAGTTAAGTTTTTTTTTTCCGGTTACTATGGAAGCATGGTTTTAAGTTTTCTATATATTTTGGGAAAAATGAAACAGTGGAAGTCAGTGAAAGTTTTTCGTATGGATATTTGTTGTCAAAGACATTAAATTTAACTGCCCGACTTTTTGCGTTGAAAAGCCCTCAGACTTGCCGCTGAGCCACGTGGGGAGCAACTTAAAAACTATAATGTTCGAATAAACTACAAATGTTTAGTTTATGAGCAGATCAACATTGTTTATGACAGAAGTTAAGTAATACTTCGCTTAACTTCCCGTCCTTTCAATGTATAAATACAACAGTTTTCAGGTTCAAGTATTGGTTCCACAAAGCTACTGGTGTGCATTTACTGTTCACAGAGTGTGATTTTAATATTTTGTTCTCAGATCATAGTCTTTTAGAGTTGTGGTAACCAGTCCTTCAAAACAAGTTGGGCTGTTAGTCGACTTTGCTTGCAAGTCGGCAGACATTTTAACTTTCGCATGGTTGGATTTTATTTGTTTGTTTCGAAATTTCGAGCAAAGCTACGTAAAGGTTATCTGTTTATAGTCGTCCATAAATTTGAACTGGTAGACTAGAAGAAAGGCAGCTTGTCAATAACACTTACTGCATACTCTTATCTGACTGAATAACGGGATTTGACCTTCACTATTAAATGCACTTACGGCTCCACAGTGCGTACCTCGTTTCTGTGGCAACGGGTCGCGAATTATGAACCGTCAGTCGAGGAACATTAACCACTAGGTCACCATCGACCTTTCGATATGTGAGTGTAAGATTTCCTACGTAAGCTATCTCCATACATTACGCCTACTTGACTTTTTGTGTAATGTCTAAGCTACTTCATTATCTAATACACTATTTTTTCAAAACCTGATCCAAGGATAAGAACACGAAAAATGTCACTAATGGTTTGTGGTAAGTAGTAGATTATTGAAAACTTTGGGCTCACTTCAGTTTTAGGTGGTTTTAGAGGTGTGGGAAAGAGACTACTACATCAAAGACGTCGTTAGGATCTCGATAGGTGTCACTGCATTGCTCTTTACATGTTATAGGTGTTGACTAGAAAATCTCTAGCTGTGACATTGTGTTCCCTAAATAAGGTATTATATATTATTTATTTCTTGTTACTTTGATCAACAGTATTTGTTAGACTGCTTAATATATGGAACGTTATTGCTATTTAATTTATTTTTTTATTATCATATCTTTATTATAGAGATTATTTTGTATTGTTAGCGTGTGTTTATGACTAATCTAAATCTAAGCTGGCCGAACTTTATGAGATATTATTGGGATTACGGCCGAAAATGTCGTTGAAAACGAGGATTCTCAGTTGATGAAACAGTGCATTCTAATCCTTATAAATAGGAAAATAAGAAGAGTGTATCTAATTAACTATACTGATTAACAGATTCATATTTATTTTCTCTCTAAGTACGTAATAACTTGCTCTGATTGGAAGTTAATATAAGTTTAACAAAGAAAGTTAATATCAAAGTATTCTGCAATGATACTGCTTTCTTCTTCTTTCGCATTAAAGTAACATTGATAAAAGCATCTTCAAAATTAACTCGAATAATCCAGTCGTAATATTCCATCGCTCTCTGATTGCTTCATTAACAATTGAATGCATTGTACTTACGATCCATCAAATAGGAACCACCAGATGTCGCTTTGAATTGTAGGTGGATTTCGCTGAAAAAGAAAAAAAAATGAAAGAGGAGCTATCATCGTGTTTGAAAAATTATCACAAATGATTAAATTAGTTTAGGTAAATGCTTGTTTCCCACATTCAGTATGTAGCACAACAAATGTATCCCGTCTGTTCACAGATAAATTATGGCTTTTTCTATTGTGTATAAACTGAAATGAATGCTTTTTTTTTTAGAAATTTTATCGCTTCAACAACCTATTCCTCCATTTTGTAAATAAACGTTCGAAAAAAAAAACATTTGCGCAAACTCAGCTGTGCCTATAGTTATAATTAGACGGTGTGAATCAAACCGCCCAATGATAAATTTGATAACGACAAGTTGAGGCGTTAATAAATCTATCGAAGAGTATCGAAATATTGATGATTGGATAATATTCGTATCACTTCACATTTTGATTAAAACAGTCAGAGAGTGAAAATGCAATCTTAAAAACGAAAAATACGAAACATTTATTCTATAACAAAAGCGCTCAGGGATCAAAAACGCTTAAAACATTTAGCAAAAAAAATAGCTTATTTTTATCTCTAAATCGATACTAATTGCCACGCGAAATGAAACCACGTGCCAATAGGTAACATTGGGTGATTAGTATATCGTAAACTAAATGTTCACTTGACAGAATACTGGTCAGTGAGGATGATGTACTTACCACGTTAGTGGAATTAGCATGATAAACTCCAATTTCCGTTTCAAAAGCAAGTTATATTATGTTCTTCATGGTAATTATGGAGGACGAACTGCCAAACTCAGAAGGTAAGCATGGAGGACGAACTGCCAAACTCAGAATGTAAGTTATATTATGTTCTTCATGGTTATTATGGAGGACGAACTGCCAAACTCAGAAGGTAAGTTTTATTATGTTCTTCATGGTAATTATGGAGGACGAACTGCCAAACTCAGAAGGTAAGTTTTATTATGTTCTTCATGGTAATTATGGAGGACGAACTGCCAAACTCAGAATGTAAGTTTATTATGTTATTCATGGTTATTATGGAAGACGAACTGCCAAACTCAGAATGTAAGTTTATTATGTTATTCATGGTTATTATGGAAGACGAACTGCCAAACTCAGAAGGTAAGTTTTATTATGGTTATTATGGAGGACGAACTGTCAAACTTAGAAGGTAAGTTTTATTATGGTAATTATGGAGGACGAACTGCCAAACTGAGATGGTTATTATGGAGGACGAACTGCCAAACTCAGAAGGTAAGTTTTATTATGGTAATTATGGAGGACGAACTGCCAAACTGAGATGGTTATTATGGAGGACGAACTGCCAAACTCAGAAGGTAAGTTTTATTATGGTAATTATGGAGGACGAACTGCCAAACTCAGAAGGTAAGTTTTATTATGGTAATTATGGAGGACGAACTGCCAAACTCAGAAGGTAAGTTTTATTGTGGTTATTATGGAGGACGAACTGCCAAACTCAGAATGTAAGTTATATTATGTTCTTCATGGTAATTATGGAGGACGAACTGCCAAACTCAGAATGTAAGTTTATTATGTTCTTCATGGTAATTATGGAGGACGAACTGCCAAACTCGGAAGGTAAGTTTTATTTATCTTCTTCAGTGTGTTCTGTTTTTAGTAATTTTGTTTCTATCTATTTTTATCATTTTACCGCTGTCTCTGGGCCATAAGAAACACCATCTACTCAAATCTGCCTGTAGATAAAGGACATTCCGGGCTTTAAAACCTACGTCTGCTTCTAATTTTTAAGTTCTGTCTTCATGTTATATACGCGGCTTGTGAATGAAGGTTATAAGTTTGATAAATTACGTATTCTCGCTACTGTGCGAGTCCTAGTCCTATTGATACCCCTCTCACTAGGATACATGTTATCTTCCCACGATGTAGTTTGTATAGTTGTTTTATTTATCTGTCAAATTTGAGGGACGCTATTTGTCCTATCATTTGAAACCAATGTGGGTTCGTATATTTTGTTCATTAAGTTAAAAATCAAAAACATCTTTACTCTGCAGATCATAAAAATAAAAAAAAAATATTTCCGCAAGCGTTTCGCCATTGCTACTTCATTAGGCCTAGTAGTACTACTGAAATAATATATATATATATTACTTGGAGAGTAAAGGTCGTTTTTTCTTTCTAGTTTGTTGATAAAATTGCCTAAATCCCTCCAATATGGATTAAAAATTCTGAAAAAAAAAAGTTTCCACCAGTGGATCGAATCCATCGCATAGTGTTACAGCATATACCTCGTAAAAAAAAGCAAACTGGATCGCATACTTATCCAGAAACAGTATATTCTTCAAATAGCATTATTACTCTAAGATTTGCTGTAATATTCCTTCCACTTTAATCATAGTATTACCAATTGGTTTCATAATCAACTCTTTCGGGAGTTAAAAATATATAACCTATTTATGAACCAACCTGAGGATCTGTTAGTTTATCGATTAATTCTAATATTACAGTTAATACCAGTAATTGTTGCTAAGTTTTATTATGTGTTTTAGATAATAAAAAAACAATAATTAATGTCACCCAACGTGTTTTAGTCATTCCTGTACAGAGGCAAGAACAAACACCACTCAACATGATGTAATATGTGGACACCATTCAACATGATGTAATATGTGGACACCACTCAGCATGATGCAATATGTATGTGGACACCACTCAACGTGATGCAATATGTGGACACCACTCAACATGATGCAATATGTGGACACCACTCAACGTGATGCAGTATGTGGATACCACTCAACATGATACAATATGTGGACACCACTCAACGTGATGCAATATGTGGATACCACTCAACATGGTGCAATATGTGGACACCACTCAACATGGTGCAACATGTGGACACCACTCAACATGATACAATATGTGGACACCACTCAACATGGTGCAACATGTGGACACCACTCAACATGATACAATATGTGGACACCACTCAACATGATACAATATGTGGACACCACTCAACATGATACAGTATGTGGACACCACTCAACATGATACAATATGTGGACACTACTCAACATGGTGCAATATGTGGATACCACTCAACATGGTGCAATATGTGGACACCACTCAACATGGTGCAATATGTGGACACCCCACTTATGGTGAAGTCTGTATATGAGAATTAAGAATGTTTGAGTTATTTTCACACCCTATAAAAAAGTGGTGTAATCTACGTACAATCTGTTGAATGTTTGAGTTATTTTCACACCCTATAAGAAAGTGGTGTAATTTACGTACAGTCTGTTAAATGTTTGAGTTATTTTCACACCCTATAAGAAAGTGGTGTAATTTACGTACAGTCTGTTGTCAGGTAAGATATATCTTTCATCTTGATTTGCGTACTACAGTTGTTTGAATTTTTGATTCTGTACATAATCTTTAATACCACACAAACTAAAATACAAGTGCAGTATATATATGTATACATATATTTTACTTTTACTTTTCGGGAAGGAAATATGTGCCTTAGTAAACAGCAACAATAATGTAGTATAGCAGCTATACTATGTATTATACAAGTGTCTTGAGTTCGGGTCACGCACGGCCCTGTGGCTCCTGTCCTGCCGTTGAAGAAAGAAGTTCCGTATTTAGGCTTTAAAAGTGATGGTCAAATTCCACTTTCCGGTTTCACAAGAGTTGATGGAGTGTAATGTTACGCACACTGCTGGTATCGAAACCCGATTTTTAGCGTTAAGTCTGCAGATTTATTACTGAGGCACCGAGAAGGGGCGGCAGAAAAAATAGATACTTTATAGAATTTTTACATCAATGCATTTTAAATAATGTTTCCACTTTCGGGTGTATATTGAATAAAACCCATATATATCCGGAAAAAAATGTGAAAATGTCCAGAAACAAAAATACAAAGTGGATGTTAAAATGTTTAACATAGTTGAAGGAAAGCTTATATTCACCTTTTGTTTCAAATCATTGCGATTGCGAGCCTTCCCGAAGGAAAGAGAAAATACTACCTGGCTTACACGTGTCTCTAAATATCTCCCAGGGATTAAAAGTGTTAGAAAATATATTACTCGAATTGTTTTGTTACCGGGCCGTCCAGTTGGGAACAACTAAAATCCTCTGAAGATTATCAAGGATTCTTTTGAATTCTCAGCAGTTTCTAAGCGATTAAGACAAATTTGAAATAATACATAGAGTCAACTGTAAACGCTCTTAACACTCGGGGGAAAGCATTACACAAGATGTACTTGGTTTGTTATACTACTGTTTGTAGCTTAGTCCTTGTCAAACAAGTATAACTTTAGATATAGCATGTATAAGTACATTGAGCGCAGTCGGTTAAATTAAAATATTAGATCAAGATTTGCGATTTTGAAATGAAAACAATTTAAACACGGGAAACTTAATTTTGTTTTAAGTCACTGATTAAATCTTTTTATTCAGATACAAGGAAAAATCATTGTTTTTTTTTGACATATTAGGTGCATTAAATTTTCATTTATGCAAAGTGTGAAATATGTTAAGTATATTTTATACTTGTTTATAACCTGCGGTAAGATTTTTGTGAAGCTATATGTTAAGTATATTTTATAATTGTTTATAACCTGCGGTAAGATTTTTGTGAAGCTATATGTTAAGTATATTTTATACTTGTTTATAACCAGCAGTAAGAGTGTTGTGACGCTATATGTTAAGTATATTTTATACTTGTTTATAAGCTGCAGTAAGAGTGTTGTGAAGCTATATGTTAAGTATATTTTATACTTGTTTATAACCTGCGGTAAGAGTGTTGTGAAGCTATATGTAAAGTAATTTTTATACTTGTTTATAACCAGCGGTAAGAGTGTTGTGACGCTATATGTTAAGTATATTTTATACTTGTTTATAAGCTGCAGTAAGAGTGTTGTGAAGCTATATGTTAAGTAATTTCTATACTTGTTTATAACCAGCGGTAAGAGTGTTGTGAGGCTATATGTTAAGTATATTTTATACTTGTTTATAAGCTGCAGTAAGAGTGTTGTGAAGCTATATGTTAAGTAATTTCTATACTTGTTTATAATCAGCGTTAAGAGTGTTGTGAAGGTATATGTTAAGTATATTTTATATTTGTTTCTAACCTGCGGTAAGAGTGTTGTGAAGCTATATGTTAAGTATATTTTATACTTGTTTATAACCTGCAATAAGAGTGTTGTGAAGCTATATGTTAAGTAATTTCTATACTTGTTTATAACCAGCGGTAAGAGTGTTGTGAAACTATATGTTAAGTATATTTTATACTTGTTTATAACCTGCGGTAAGAGTGTTGTGAAGCTATATGTTAAGTATTTTTTATACTTTTTTATAACCTGCGGTAAGAGGGTTGTGAAGCTATATGTTAAGTATTTTTTATACTTGTTTATAACCAGCGGTAAGAGTGTTGTGAAGCTGTATGTTAAGTAATTTCTATACTTGTTTATAACCAGCGGTAAAAGTGTTGTGAAGCTATATGTTAAATAATTTATATATTTGTTTATAACCAGCGGTAAGAGTGTTGTGAAGCTGTATGTTAAGTAATTTCTATACTTAGAAATTACTTAACATATAGCTTCACAACACTCTTACCGCTGGTTATAAACGTACTTGTTTATAACCAGCGGTAAGAGTGTTGTGAAGCTATATGTTAAGTAATTTTTATACTTGTTTATAACCAGCGGTAAGAGTGTTGTGAAGCTGTATGTTAAGTAATTTCTGTACTTGTTTATAACCAGCGGTAAGAGTGTTGTGAAGCTGTATGTTAAGTAATTTCTATACTTGTTTATAATCAGCGGTAAGAGTGTTGTGAAGCTATATGTTAAAAATCAAACATCTAAACTCTGTAAGAAGAACATTTTGGGCACGGTTTTCTTGCATGATATACTAAAAAAAACATATACATAATGTTGGACTACTAATTCTTACCCTAAATGTTTGATTTGTAAGTTACTTAAATAAAAATGATAATGATTACAATTCACTTAATCTGGTTAACACTTTAACATTGCTTAATCTGGTTCACACTATAACATTGCTTAATCTGGTTCACATCATATAACAGTTGTTATTTATGAAAATTGATGGGATGTAAACGGTGTATAGGCCACTATTATGGTCGTCGTTCCGAGCCATTCTCATGAGCTTTAATAATAGGCGAAAGGCCTCGTCGGCACTGGATATGGCAGATGAAGTGTGATTGACATATCGTAACATATTGTCCTTTGCATTTACTCAGGAGCTCTTAGAACTGGGGGGGGGGGTCAATTTAATGAAAATAATAGTTTTTGAGAGGGGAATGCAATTTTTCCGAAGTAGCGAAAATCGTGATAGACAGAACTCCGAATCCGGAACTTTTATCAAATAAGTGTTTTCTGAAGAAGTGAAAACCGTGAAAGACAGAACTCCGAATCCAGAACTTTTATCAAATAAGTGTTTTCTGAAGAAGTGAAAACCGTGAAAGACAGAACTCCGAATCCGGAACTTTAACCAAGTAAATTTTGTCTTTTTTTGTCAGAAATTCGCACAAAACTGCAAAAGTACTATTAGCTTGAAGTGATAAACTAGAGAGAAGGTAAGTTAGTCAACAACGCCCACCGCCAACTCTTGGGCTACTCCTGTAGATCGAATAGTTGAGATTCAACAGTCATTTTTATAGCGCTCTTACAGCCCAAAGTGCGTAGTAAATTTTTGGGGCAACGGTTCACAAATCAGGAATCCTCGGATACACTAACCACTAGGCCACGCCTGGCTCCCAAGTAAGTTACATAGTTACTTGTGGCATTCAAACAACGTACGTGAGAACCGGTATTTTATTTATTTATTTAGAAATCAATTTTATTTACTTTGTTTATCTAAAAACAGACATACAGAGAGAAATCTTAATTTGTACTATAACACATTTGTTACGTTCTCTTGCATTTTAAGTTTCATTCATAAGATAAAGTAATGAACATAATTCCATACAGGAGTCACAAACAACAAGTAGTGGCAATCAGTCGGTGAATTTATTAACGGTACTAAACATTATTACGGAAAATACAAAAGAAAAAGCCAATAAATGAACTAGTATTTTGTAGGCGACGTTTTGCTTTACATAAACAAATTACACCTTTTTATGCTGACACACAGTTTATCAATTTACGAATATGGAAGGATGCTCCAAAAGACCTGTATTACTCTCAACACTTCAATGAAGTTGTGTGGTCCTCCTTTGACCTTTCCAGTTTTTACGTAAGCCCATACATCCTGAAAAATATTCATATTGGAACTTTGTGCTGGCCAGGACGTGTTTGTGAGTGTGTAATCGTCCTCTTTTCCGTCAAGATGTCATTGCACAACAATTGCTCTATGCTTAAG
Organism: Limulus polyphemus; assembly: GCF_000517525.1. Lineage (NCBI taxonomy): Eukaryota > Metazoa > Arthropoda > Merostomata > Xiphosura > Limulidae > Limulus > Limulus polyphemus. Next base: position 28,321 of record NW_013666735.1, on the reverse strand, counting down.
ATCATCTTCTTGCTGGAAGATGAATCCCGCCTGATGAGTTGTGTCCCTGAGAGGGTGACATAATGGATCATAATATGTGAGCAGTGAGCGTGCCATCATTTCTGTGTAGGTTACCAATCAGCGGTTCAGGTACAGCCCCAAACATATATAATGGTTCTCTCACCCCCACCATGCTTCGCTATAAATGTTGTACGTTGATTTTGACACTGTTATCCTTTCCCTGTCCAATAAATTGTTGTTGAACAATTCGAAATTGGATTCATATTTAACGAGCACACGATTCCAGATTTACGTATTCCATTGTGTGTGATCGATCACATGTCCCTTTCAACCATCTCGTAAATAATAACAACAGCAACAAAAAGAGAAGAAAACCCTGAGATACATAACATTACTTTTGGAAAGTTTCGGTTTTCTCCCTGAACCGTTTCCATGAATAGCAGTACTAGCTTCACGTAGTTTTTTTTTTCAGAATCTTACATGCAGCTTCTACTAAAACATGGAGCCTCTCTGCAATTTTGTCGCGCGGAGTCATCCTTGACCAGCTAAAACTTTGATTTCTACACACTTGTCACGTGGTATTTCACTCCGGTGCCACAACTAATTATGCTATTGCTACTGGGCATAGTAGGACTGTCTGACTGTATAAGCTTTATACACACTATGAAGTACTAACATGTGATTATATTCTAGTGCAGTTTATTTTCACGAGATAAAAGGCGTGGCATTCGTGGAGTATTTGTCTTTTATAGCATTTTTATAATTATCTTCACTACCCAAAATTTAATTCTTTCAGCTGAGAACTTGCATTTTCAATCTGCTTATGATGATATACGGCTGATATTGTAACCGAATTCACGTTCACGTTTTTATTATGATACTTGGCTGATATTGTAACCGAATGACAATTCATGTACACTTTCTTATGATGATACTCGGCTCATCTTGTAACCGAATGGCAATTCATGTACAGTTTTTATGATGATATTCGGCTGATCTGTACATGAATTGCCATTCGGTTACAATTTTCTTATGATGATATTCAGCTGATCTTGTAACCGAATGGCAAGTCATGTACACTTTCTTATGATGATATACGGCTGATATTGTAACCGAATTCACGTTCACTTTCTTATTATGATACTCGGCTGATATTGTAACTCAAAGGCAATTCATGTACACTTTATTATAATGATACTTGTCTGATTTCAGCCAATAGCGATTCGTCTACACACGTTTCCTTTAAATATTTCGGTTATCAAATTTTCCTATAACTTTTTATTCCTTAATATTTTTTGTAGACACTTCTTTAGTTAGAGAAAAAAGCGACAGAAGTGATTGTCTTCAAATATCTTTATTTCTGAGGGTGTAGGTAGAAAAAAATGACCTTTACATCAAACCGTCCTTTCTTGTCAACAAATAGACCTATTTCGTTTTGAGGCTCTTGGTAACGTCAGTGAAAAGAGCGTTTTTTGGCATAGCGTCCTGTGTAATCTATATGAGAAATAAAATTCCTTTGACCCGAAGTTTGCTGCTGTGTAAATTCCGCAGTGTTAGTTTAAACTTTATTTTTCTTTTCGAAAGTCTTGTCAATTAACACTAGATGTAATTCAACACCCACTTTCATGAACACAAACGTGAATAGCGCGCTTAAATAAAGACAAAATGTCACAAGTTGTAAACAAATAATAGATGACTTGTGAGTAATTTTAAAATGAAATGAAGTTTAAAGTAGCAGCTGACTTGTGAGTAATTTTAAAATGAAATGAAGTTTAAAGCAGCAGCTGACTTGTGAGTAATTTTAAAATGAAATGAAGTTTAAAGCAGCAGCTGACTTGTGAGTAATTTTAAAAGGAGCGCTGCTTTAAACTTCATTTCATTTTAAAATTACTCACAAGTCAGCTGCTGCTTTAAACTTCATTTCATTTTAAAATTACTCACAAGTCAGCTGCTTTAAACTTCATGTCTTCTTTGTTTATGCTGTACCAGGATCCTAGTTTAAGAGGGCTTGCAAGCACAAAGAGAAATGATAACACAAGTTTAGAGATATAGATTTACTGTGGTATCAATAGGCCTATTATTTTTTTGATGACGCGTATTCGGTAAATGATTCCGTTTTGTTTACACTTAGCAATAAGAAACGCTTTGTCGAACATCTACGGTTCAGGTCAACGGCTAGACAATTTCAAATAGTTTTGTATAGTTCCATTTAATCTATCTTTTTTTCGTATTTTTCTTCAGCTGTCATCCCTAAGAAAACTCTTTTGTTAAAGAGTTCTTTGAAGTATCTTATTTTTTATTTTCGAAAGATGAGGGTTAGCGTTTCATTCACAATAATTGAGCCAGTAAACTTTTAACCTCCTTCCTGCCTCTCGAAATTAGTTTGATTCTGTTTCTGTAGTAGACTTTATTCTCTTGTTTGGAAATATTTATATCACAGTGCTAATCATTCCTCAATGGTAAAGACCAACATGATACCTTTAGCAGCTAATCCTCAACTTAGATATCTACTACCATAACTATAACATGCTTCTCAACTGAAATATTCAATATTATAACTCTAGTCCATTCTCAAATGAAATATTCAATATGTTAATACTAGTCCCTTCTCAACTGAAATATTCAATATGTTAATACTAGTCTCTTCTCAACTGAAATATCCAGTATGATAACTCTAGTCTCTTCTCAACTGGAATATCCAACATAATAACTCTAGCCCTTCTCAATTGAAATATTCAATATTATAGCTCTAGTCCCTTCTCAACTGAAATATTCAATATTATAACTCTAGTCCTTTCTCAACTGAAACATCCAATATTATAACTCTAGCCCCTTCTCAACTGGAATATCCAACATGATAACTCTAGCCTTTTCTAAACTGAAATATTCAATATTATAACTAGTCCTTTCTCAACTGAAACATCCAATATTATAGCTCTAGTCCCTTCTCAACTGAAATATTCAATATTATAACTCTAGTCCTTTCTCAACTGAAACATCCAAT
>NW_013666735.1:19958-24317 GCF_000517525.1 Limulus polyphemus | reverse complement strand
GTCCCTTCTCAACTGGAATATCCAACATAACTCTAGCCCTTCTCAACTGAAATATTCAATATTATAACTAGTCCTTTCTCAACTGAAACATCCAATATTATAACTCTAGTCCCTTCTCAACTGGAATATCCAACATAATAACTCTAGCCCTTCTCAACTGAAATATTCAATATTATAACTAGTCCTTTCTCAACTGAAATATTCAATATTACAACTCTAGCCTCTTCTCAACTGAAATATCTAACATGATAATTCTAGTCTCTCTTCTGAACTGAAATATACAACATGATAACTATAGTCTCTTCTCAACTGAAATATTCAATATGATAAGTTTAACGAGCTTCTCAACTGAAAAATCTAACATGATAATTCTAGTCTCTTCTCAACTAAAATATCCAACATAATACTATAGCCTTTCCTCAATTGAAAACAACAAACTTAAATCAATATACTGAACAGCACCGTATCAGAAGCCACAGCGAACGTCTTTTTTAATTTTTGCGACTTTCCTACATGCATTTATACAATTTGTACTGTAGCTTGTAATTAAATCTATATCTAATAAAGTAGGCTATAAAAATTAAAATATTTCTTATCAATATAATATGAATTTATAACAAATGGTTTGAATACCAAAATAGGGTATTGGTCACTGTGCACTATTCTCTAAAATATTCAATATTGAACGTTTGAACTTCAAAATAACCACTTTCAGAACAAGCGAACGTCAATATCCCATAATAACTGTCTTAAAGAATATTTTATAAAGCTCACAAGTATAATCCTTTTCTCGTTTACTAAATTTTTATTTTGTACAAACTTCATTGTATCTCAAACAAATCCGTCTTTACTACGAAAAGCACTATAAAGGGAAACCTTACATCTTAGGCGAAAATAACGTAAAGTATAAAATAAAATAAGCAGCTTATGAAATGTTGCAATAGATGTTTTAGACCCATGACTGAATCGCTAGACTTGTCTGGTGACACCACCTAGTGACCAAAAGCTGAAACTAGAAAAGTTTTTACGGCATTTGGTACAGAATCACAAACTCAATTTAAAGTGAGCGATTTCATCAAGTTGATAGATGTCTTGATTTCCCGCACTTGTAAAATTCACAAGGCCAAGTAACAACATCAGATGAAATACGATGATTGTGTTAACTCGCAACATACTTAGTATGAGTAATTTTTAACTGAATTGTAAGGTAAAAACGGTAACAGCTAAAATCGGGATCAAAACGAGTTTGTCACAATACAACGTTTCGCCACTGTCAAAGTGACATTATCATCTGCTTAACGGTGGCAAAACGTTGCGTTGGTCCTCCGATGGATTGGTGGTAATCTTATGGACTTTACAATACTAAAAGTGGCTTGTTTGTTGGTTAGAAGTGAGCCTCGTGCAGAATGGTTGCCTCGATGTTCAGTGTTGCATTTTATGTACATGTGACGAACAAAGAAAATATGACAAAATGTTCACCTAAATAGCAATGTTATATGTGTGTGTGTATGTCTGTCCGCACGACTTTGTGTATAATGTGCCAGGTTTTAAAAATTAAGGTACTTTTGAACGAGCTAAACTATTACTACGTGTTCGATTCAAAGTTAAGATAACTTATCAAAATTCGTTTAACATGTCGGTACCGAACTTCGGGTTTTCGCATAAGACAGCAGTCGGTAAGCCCATTTAAGTAACGGAATAGATTAGGTCATAAAGGGATTTAATTTTTATAGGTAATCAATGTCAGTATTTTCTTTACTCAGATCTATATATATAACCTAATCAATAATTCTAACGCTGTTAAATACATTAGTTGTCAATAGGCGATTAAATCAGCACTATAAAATAATAAAGAACTTAATACAAAACAAGACAAAATTATAATGAGATTAAAAAAATCAAAATTCTTCTTCCATTACCTGTCCTTGTTTTTATCTTTAAGTCATAATGGAACAATGTCTGTGGCCATAGCACCCATCATAACGGATAATGTCTGTGGCCGTAGCACCCATCATAACGGATAATATCTGTGGCCATAGCACCCAAACGCGTTGGAGATAATCCATCCATCGGACAATCTATATGCCGATGACAAAATAGTCAGTAACTATGGAGAATCAGTTAAGGGTTAGGAATTGAATGTTTGAACCCATAACATCTCAATTCCTACTGCTTTTCGTTGTCTGCAGCCAGTTGTGGGAAGGTAGTTACTCTTAATATTTAGATATAACCTTAAAGTAGAATTAAACCACCCTAAAATTCTACAATAGAAAACTCCCAACCTCCGCCCTTTTGTTTTGATATTATGAGATATAAGAAGTAAAAAAAATCTTTCTACAAGACTCCCACCCTCCAGAACTAAAAACCCTTACCTTAATAGTTCTTAAACTCACACCCTCCTCCTACCTTTGTCTTGAAAATTTGTTCAAGTACAGTCTTGGACAAAATGTTTACATACTGTTCTATATTGAGGTTATTGTCTACATTGTCGCATGGAATAGTTATTGAGTAAATGCTCGAGCAGTAACAGAGGTAGGGTATGATCGGACAAACTTGTACGAGTTGGTATTCTGGTCTGTATAAGTTGTTTTGAGCATTTGATGATCAAAACACAAATACACTTGTCTTGTATAAAATGCTGTGTTTTGGTATAATCTTTTTTCGAAACAGAGCAATGCTTTGTTCAGACAATTTCTCTAAGATACTTGGTATAGAGTCATGCCTCGTCACGTGAAAGAAATCATAGGGCGTCAAATTGTTCGACTGTCTAGAAATGGTATGAAGCAAACAGACATTGTCAGAATAGTAGGGTATCCCCAGTGTACTGTATCCAGAATCCTGAAACGTCATCTGACTACAGGAAATATTGTTCCAGGAAAGACCACTGGTAGACACCGAAAACTACTGCCCGATATGACCGTGTTTTGATCAGTTTAACGTGTCAAGGTCGAAAGAAGTCTTGCTAAACCTTACGACAGAAATGGCATGAACATATTCATCCCAGTATATCCAGAAGAACAGTGAATAGAAGATTGACCAAACAAGGTTATTTTGCAAGAAGGGCTAGCTGCAAACTGATATTAACCAGAATTCACCGCCGTCACCGTGTTGTGTTACTTGGACATGCCAACTTACAGTTAGGACACTGGCGACATGTCATCTTTTTTAGGTGAGTCCTCTTTCCAGCAGTTTAAAGCTGAAGCTAGGATAGAGAACAGATGAGAGAAGAGTATCTTTCCCACAGGAGGTGGTACAGTACATGTTTGGGCTGCTATTCATTATGGTGGAAAAACTGCTCTTCATATCCTCCAATGGCGCCTCCTACAGGCATCACATGGAGACGATATTTCTGACATATGCTAGGGCAAAGTTTGGCAATAACTTTGTGTTCCAGGATGACAATGCTGCCTACAGTGCACATATTGTACAGCATCATTTCGAACAGGAGGGCGTTACAAGATTGCCACGGCAAGCAGTCTCCAGATTGTAATCCCATTGAGAGTTGCTGGGTAGTACTGAGCCCAAAAATTGCTAACCACGACCCTAAACCAGCTACTGTAACTGAGTTGCAGCGCCTTCTAGTGACAAGTTATGAGGAAATCAATAAATCAACTTATAAATCAATGAAATAACCTCATCAACAGGATGCCACACCCCTGTCGGAAGTTATGAGAGTACAAGGAGGACCAACCAAGTACTGAATGTTTAATATGAACTGATATAAGATTACAGATGCTATTTATAATAATTTAATGTTATATTTTGTCATTATATAAGTTTTGGTAAAGTTTTATTTTGATGTGGTTAAATGCTGAATTACACATCTTTCTACAGGTGTCTGATAAAATTCTTTGCTGTTCTAATAAATCGTTCATGATATCCATAGAACCTGTCTCATTATATAAATTACGTTTGTAGATGTTTAATATAACATGAATTTCTCAGTTTGACAGCACCAAGTGTATTTGTATTCCATGTTAATAACAATGATCTTATTTGTTACAAAATATGCAAAAATTTTGGCCAAGATTGTATAAACCTGGTGAGTTGAGACAAGTCCAGCTACTTGTAGTTGCTTAAATTTATCTTTTAACAGAGATAATTCTCGTTCACCCAGTAATTATGCCTTGAAGATCAGTATTGGGGGGGGGGGGGCTTTATTTAAATATATTTTATTAATCACTCTAAGTTACCACAACATCAATCTTAGGTCTGTAAAGAAGGACGGGCAAAGCGTTTATGCATCATTGAGAAGTTACTAAAAGTATTTCGAGGTATCAAGATATAACGCAAAGTGTGTTATAAAAGGTGTGGACATTTTTTGTTTGAGCGATGAGATAAAATGTTGTCCTACCAGCT
>NW_013666735.1:12021-18958 GCF_000517525.1 Limulus polyphemus | reverse complement strand
TTATAACTGAACATTTGTCAAAACGTGGATTGTAATAGTTGAATGTTGAGGATTATAACTGAACATTTGTCAAAATAAGGATTGTTCTTGCTTTTTTTGAGAGGGGTGAAGATAATTCCTAACACTAATTAAAATGGTGTGGTCATTATGTATTCATATTTTAGTAATGCACAAAGATGTTGAGACGTATGAAATGAAACACAAGCTAAATCATGTAAAAACTTTACTTTATTACCCTCTCACATTCATTACATGATTAGTTTCGAATGATTATCACCTGACGTAAGCCTAAGGCTGAAACTAATCCTGGAGTATGCGTACGTGGGAAAGTTTTAAGCCTAATCACGTTGTACTTTGTACAGTTTGTATGAAATATTTGTCATCACCCTCTGAGGAGTACTACGTTATCATAATCTTTTAATATTCTCTACTTTAGTATATGTTGTTTCAACGGTTTATATCATTAGATAGGTTTGTTTTGATTAGTCGATAAAAATAATGCAATGTCCAGTCCACTTACTGAAAATAGATTAACGTAGCTAACAATATCTAAGCGATAGGCCTAACTACACAAATAAATAACACAAGTTACCTATTTGCGAGCTTATTAGGTTTCTCAACTACTTTAGCACTAAGTTAAAACAAACTCAAAATTTACGGCGTCGAAACAACTAATAAAACTCAATATTCAATCAAGAACTTACTACTACTATCATTCTAGTCTAGCTGGTGTTTGTAAATTGTTCAAATTGTTTCTCGTAGTCTCAAGAAGATTCTAGTCGTTGAGCTACGTGCTCATTACGTTACGTTTAAACTCCCTCTAGCGAATTTCTAAAACTTAAATATCGAAATTTTGATTAAAACAATGTACTCACCATGGATTGTGAAGTATCCCATTGGACAATTATATTAAACAAATAATAATAACAATTACACATTTAGCTTAAACTTTCATAAATAACAATAAACTAATTCTTGACAGTTAAAATTAAGATGAGTAGAAATTAAGATAATTAAATCATTAATTAAAGTTGTGAAACTAATTGCAATCAAAATTTTGATTAAGATAATAAAATCTTCTTTCTGCACTTAGTTAATATCTCTAAATTATTCAATCACCAAATATTGTTGGTGATTTTCATTTCACATGGCATATGTTAGGAAGATGGAATGGCCTATCCTCATTATCAAAATTACCGGTCTTGTCACTCTCTTCAAATACGTGGTTGAGAAAATCCACTCGTATTTTCATCCCTGGTCATACTTTGAAAGTGATCCAGAATGAAATTTCGGGCTTTCCGACAGGTCCATGTTCACATCTTATGATGGATGTTTTTCTGGTGATGTGTTTCCAAAGACAATCACGATGGATGACCTTTGACCTGTACTACTATTTCTTCCTGTATTCTGCTCTGTTTCACTTTAGGTTGCCACTGAAAGTCCAACCTCTGATGGTGTAATGATCACGTATTGCAAAGACATTTCTTGGGCATAGACTGCAAAATCGTTCAAAGCTCGTATAACGTCACATCTGTGTTTCCACATGAAGTCTATTCCTCCATGTCCATTACTCTCATATCATGTTGTGTATAGGCACTTCCTACAGTAAGGTTGACTTCCAACGTTCTTCTTGTTGGAACTTTATGACCACTTACTGTTCGTATCAATCCATGCTCTTGCTTCATTTCTAGAGGCAATTTCCCACATTTCATTACCAGAACAGATCGAACAGTGGTAGCTGTACAACTATTAAAAAAATAATTAAATAATAGGATGAACAATCGCCAAGTTTTTAAAAATGTTTTATATATTTTTATTTAAAGAAGGATGACGTTTCTAGCTAGCGCTCTTCGTCAGATCGTACAGTTTACAACAAAGGCACATGCGCAGAATTCAAAGAACTTGCGTAGTATTTTGAATGTTAAGCGTGAAAATTCTAAGCAAAATTATATCTGTTACATAAAAATTACAAGTCGTGAAAAGATAAAACATATAGCAATTAAAATTTAAACAAAATAAGGAAAAATAGAAATCTACAGGAAAGAAATGCATTCATTTAAGCCAGAAGGTTGTAGGGTTTCGCTGTACAATTATTGTCAATCAGGATATTACAAGGTTTCCACCAACGTATCCATTGACTTAGACTGGTTTCTTTAAAAATAATACACTTCTTATTTCCATCGGGACACATAAAAGATTATCATCCTCAGAATATTGTCTCATTGATCTGTTATCAATGAATGTTTCGTTACAGTCTCATATATAATGTCCATGTTTCTTCGAGTATATCAGTTCCTTTCTTCCATCATCCTTTGGGATCAGTTTCTAGTTCTTAAAGGCTTTTGTCTGCAATTTCTAACAATATGTCCTTTCATGTTACAGTTGAAACAGCCTATTATCTTGTGGTTTTCTACTTCTGTTTTCAGTAACCACTTATCTAATTAATCCTTTGGTTCATTTTATACTTCCATCAGAAGAAGTTGATGTTTCCACAATACTTGATCTGACGATCCTACAATTCCCAGAAGGTGCTTTTAATTGTTCGATAAGGTGGGTAAAAATTATTGGTTTTTGTTATGGCTCTCAGCTGGAATATTGGTTAATGTTTTTAAAGCCGATACTTTTAAATGAGCAGCAAGATGAATAGGTTCTTGTTTACTCTTCTATTCATCTACTTTGGAAATGAATTTGAACTGGGTTTGATATGCCTCTCATGGTATCTTTCAGTTTGTTGGTTTCTCGATCTTGCAATGTTGTTGAACAGGCCTGCTAATTTGTGTAACACAATGAAGTAGTGATATAGCTGGAGTAGTCCAAGAAGGTCCTGTAATTATAGGTGGCACAGCAATAGTTGTACCAGTTGTAGCCAAAATGGATTCTAGCATTCAATATTTCACAGTTAATGGGAGTGTTTGAACACAGGTGTTGCTGATTTGGTTTTTGCATTGCCAGTTCATTTCTAGATGCTTTTGTCCTGGTATGGATGTTCCATTGTATATGTTGCTTTACTTTTTGGGTGTATGTTTGTATTGCATTCATATTCTTTTGAATTTCTTCAATTATATGATTACAGTCTGTCTTTTGTACTAAGTCAGTTTTTCAATTATAATCCTTCTGCACATCTCCAATAGGTTCTTCGAGTTTCTCTCCAATAAAATTCATTTTAATTCAAGATTCTTATTTAAATTTTATTTTCTATCTGTTTCTTCAAGAGTCCCTTTTATTACTTTTGTCTATTTCTTGTAATGTTCTATCTTTCCACTGTTAGTCTTTCCGCTTTTTTCATCATTTCCAGCAAACGTTCGATTTCACTTTGGTTCGTGTCATCATCTTGAATTTGACGTTCAATCTGGAGTTTATTTTACTTTAAAAATAATCCCACTCCTTACACTAGTCTTATAACAATTTTTATTACTAGGAGTGTTTTTTTCAATCATTGGGTAAAAATAATGCAAAATACAGTCTATATAACGAAAGGAAAACATTTTATTTCTTGATTTGAAAGGATTACAACTACCATGGATTTACGAACTAACGATAACCAAGTGGTAGGCCTAATTAAAAAATAAAGCTTAACAATAACTTACTAGTTAAATTTTCTTTTGTATCTATAGGCCTTTCTTTAGTTATCGGTAGTTGCGTTTAAAGAACGTGAAATTTGTAGAACTTTCAATTGAAGAAACAACATGCTTTCCTCACATTAAGTGGACTTTATATTTTTGTAAACTGTGTTTAATGTTATAATTTAGACGTTTTGTATGGTTTGCTAAAGAGAGAGAGTTTAGGTATGGTATAGTTATGATATATGACGCCTAGAAATTTTCTGAGTGTCTAGGTTTGACGTGACGTCTCGAATTTTTCGAGACTTAGTAAAAAAGATTGTATGAAAACATCAGAACGATGTTATTGACCAGTTAATCAGTTAGTTGATTAGTGAATTAGTTCGTAAGTCGGTTCAATGTTGTACTTTTTGAGTTTGTGCCAATAGATAACGCCTATCATTTATTCACTAACTGATTCCGTTTCTCCATTACTTTAATACTGTAATCAAAAAATAAAGCATCGTACTTCATTGTTTATTACTTGTGAAATGTTTATTACAGAGAAATACACACGTATATATCAAAATGTCCATGCAACGTTTCGACCTTCTACTTAGGTCATCAGCAGGCAAGAGAAAATAACGATAATTTGACACATTAGAGAACAAGATTAAAATAATTTAGGTCATCAGCAGGCAAGAGAAAATAACGATAATTTGACACATTAGAGAACAAGATTAAAATAATGTTCTAATCGCGTGAAGCGAGCACAACAGTATTATTAACTATTTACAAACAGTATCTAAGGGGACGAAGAAATGAGATTAAAACCTTTACTTTTTATCATTATTATTTGATTTTGTATGAACATCCTATTTATAAATTGGTTTATTATAAATCACTTTTTAGTATAAATAAATTCAGTGAATAGGAGGACTGTGTTATATTTAAAACAGGGAACATTTGTTTTATAAATAAACTTTCTTTAATTAACAGTTCAAGGTCGGAATTACCATTACAAAGAATGGTGAATTCTGAGTGAGTTATCGGATGTCCAGTTTCATGTCTGTGGCTCCGAATTGGGTGGGCTTAAAAGGATGGTATCTCACCTGAGTGATACTCAGAGAGGACCGAAACGTTGCATGGCCATTTTTATATATACGTGTGTATTTCTCTATAATAAAATTTCACAAGTTAAAAACAATTAAGTAAAATGTTTTTTGTGATTACTTTAATATTTCGTCGAAACAGAAACTCAAACTTTTCGGCAATATTCAATCAATAACTTACTACTATTACTCTAGTCTAGCTGGCGTTTGTATATTATTTAAATCTTTTCTCGTACTCTCAAGAATATTTAAAACATAGCATACAACAATACTTATAAATATGATATTACAAGTTACAGCTTTTATAGTAAGATTGATTTTAGAACAGGTAAGACGTTTCGATCACTGGTGCAATTATTTTCAAGTACATTAAGTTTTAACGGAAAAGAACGTTAAAACTTGTACACTTGAGGTTGATCGCACTTACTGTAAAAGTTGTATCTTGCAATATAATATAATTAATCAGTAAGAAAACTCAAAACGAAGCTATTAATATTTATAAATGTTATTTCTAATAAATTTAAACAACCGACGTACAACAAAAATAGTTGCTGTAATTAAAATTAATTCACTAAATAATTCAGACTTGGATGATTTGATTGTTATCATAATATTTAAATTACAAATAAGACTTACCTGGTTCACATTTATATTTTTTTATTTATACAAAGCTATTAGGCCATCTGCTGCTGTTCCTAATTTTGAACTACTTAACAGAGGGAAGGCATCCACCCACCATCCACGCTAAGTGATTTATTGTCAATTTTATAGAATATGAGAAATATCGCACGGATTCGAACCCGGTTCACGAGCCCCGAAATTCAGAGCTATATACCACAGAGCTTATTTGGTTTAAGTAATTATTTGTTTGTTTGTAATAAAGCACAAAGCTACACAATGGGCTATCTGTGCTCTGCCCACCACGGGTATCGAAACCCGGATTCTAGAGTTGTCAGTCCGCAGACATACCGCTGTGCCACTGGGGGCTTAAGTGATTACGCCAATATTCAAAATCGGGTTTCGACATCCTTGGTAGGCAGAGCACAGGTAGCCCGTTGTGTAGCTTTATTCTTGACAAAAGACAAACAAACCATACGTCAATAATTAAGGCGTAGTTCAGCTCTAAGCGTTTTGACAAAAACTTAAAACCTTTAGAATACTTACACAATGATAGTTTGTTGTTTTATTTCGTGATGATGGTAAATATATATCATGCGTTGAAAACTCGATATAAATTTCAGATATTATTTCCTGAAGACTAAATGTTAAATTCCAAATCAAACAAGGACGAAGCCCTGAAAAAAAAAGTCGCTATAAAGACAGGGGAAAATGGTCATTTAGTTGCTCATATACTAACGAATATTTACAGTTTTTCGTGCTTTACATAAAATCGTTTCACAAAGGTAACGAGTCAAAGTCCATGAGCATTTAATTAATAAGGGTGATGTTAATTATGTAATATAACCTCCATTTATTAGAGACTTGTAATGGTTATTGGAAAGACTTTTGAGACATGTGGTCATTGCTCTTTATTAAAAAACCTGACACCACAAGGCCCACGCCATTACTAAATTTCAGAACACCACCGAATGGATTTAGTATAACAAACTTTAGAGAAATAAATAATGTGGATATTAGCGTAAACCTGGTCAACAATCTGACCCAGATAAGTGACTTTGGAATGTCGGAATACTTTATCTGTTGTTAACGTATTAAAATCGATATTCTATTCTGCATGCAAGTTTATTAGTGACCTGAGTCCTCAGAGAATTTTAATTGCTTATCGCAAAGGTATTATATTCGCCCTATATTGGCGAATAAGACTTTAAGTAAAGTTTGAATTAAAAGCTTTAGGTAAAAAGGAAGTACGCTAGAATAAAATAAAGAACATTCTAAGATCACAACTTGACACTGTGTGGTTTGTGAAGAACAAACTTAGATTACAACTTGACATTACGTGGGTCGTACAGAACAAACTTAGATTACAACTTGACATTGTGTGGGTCGTACAGAACAACCTTAGATTACAACTTGACACTGTGTGGGTCGTACAGAACAACCTTAGATTACAACTTGACATTACGTGGGTAATACAGAATCAACTCAGTTTACAACTTGACATTACGTGGGTCGTACAGAACAAACTTAGATTACAACTTGACATTGCGTGGGTAATACAGAATAAACTCAGTTTACGACTTGACATTATGTGGGTCGTACAAAACAAACTTAGATTACAACTTGACATTACGTGGGTAATACAGAATCAACTCAGTTTACAACTTG
>NW_013666735.1:3118-11041 GCF_000517525.1 Limulus polyphemus | reverse complement strand
TTAGATTACAACTTGACATTACGTGGGTCGTACAGAACAAACTTAGATTACAACTTGACATTACGTGGGTGTCAAGTTGTAAACTGAGTTTATTCTGTATTATAACGTGGGTCGTACAGAATAAACTTAGATTACAACTTGACATTACGTGGGTAAAATGTCAAGTTGTAATCTAAGTTTGTTCTGTAGCGTGGGTCGTACAGAATAAACTTAGATTACAACTTGACATTACGTGGGTCGTACAGAACAAACTTAGATTACAACTGGACATTACGTGGGTCATACAGAACAAACTTAGATTACAACTTGACATTACGTGGGTAATACAGAATAAACTCAGTTTACAACTTGACATTACGTGGGTCGTACAGAACAAACTTAGATTACAATGAGATATTGCATGTTCGTATTTCTTGTTTTCTCTGTTTATTTTTAAGCACAGAGCTATACAATGGGCTATTTGTGCTGTTCCCACAGTGGATATCGAAACCTGATTTTTAGCGTCATAATCCATTAGATTTACCGCCGAGCCACTACTAGGGGGGGGGGGGCATTTTTTAATGTTGCCTTTTTTAATTTGGCTAGGTATTTAACAGTAATTCATTTTCCACTCACGTGTTAGTGTCAAAATACTGTAAGATATTTTCCCTTTAGTGAAAAGATTGAATATGTTTAAGGTCCCTCGGTGGCTCAAGGGTTTAATGCTAAAATCCGGAGCTCGAACCAAGCAGTTAACACAGCGTAGATGACCCATTATGTAGCTCTGTGCTAAAACAGACAAAGAAAAAGAAAAAGAGAAAATACGCTAAGACATGTGAGAGTCTTTACAGGTTTTTTTTCCTACGCAGACTGTTCACTGATATGGGGTTTTGAACGTCGTAAATACTTTTTAAGACAGACACCATAGCCTCTGGTTAGTACGGGTCCTTTGCCACCATCTATTACCTAGTCAACATCAGCTGGTGACGCCACATTTCATACGATAAAGGCAGCTACAGAGGGATTACTAACAAAAGCTCATTCCTGAGAACAACAAAATCTGCTTGTTTTTCTGGTTCGATGTCTTTCACAGCCGTTATGTCATTTCATGATAATGCTTGTGTGAATCAGTAAAATCAAGTTGTGCTTAGTTTTCAGAACGGACTCACTTTACATAACTAAACCGTTTCGGTACGTCGTTGCTATGAATCCTGCCAGGCATAGCGAAATAATAAAAACAACTCTCGCGCCTAGGAACAGATTTTATACAAGACACTTAAAGGACATATTAAAATAAACAAACTCCACGTATAACACTAAACATAGAGAACCCAGAATAATCTAGCACCTGGCAATAAGCTTAAAACTGTGCTCACTGTCACCTCGATCAGTCTTAGGTGCTCAGACACGATATACGAGTTCCACGTATAATACTACGATTGGTCGTTTAGTTCTTTACAAGTGGATCTTGTCAGCTGTGAATATTAGTTATGACATTAATTGTGACCACAGTTTTTAATATACAAATATCAGCTCTGTATATGATGGTTAATCATATAGTATTTTGTAGGTTAAACTATACTTTATCTTATAAGTATACAATTGTTCACATAGTGGATAAGCTGTTTGTTTAAATTACAAGTTTCTATTGTAAACATAATTCCAATTTTAAACCATTTATTATAATAATATTCAGGTTTTGTCTCTCCTGAAAATGCGCGCATTTGAACAACAACATATTAGAAGCTTATCAAAGTTTTAAAAAAGTCTAACGTTAGATCGTAGGATAACATTATAAGTTTATTTATTGATAATGTTAAGAACGGTAAAATTTATACCTAAATAAGCTAAAGCAAAAAAACGTACGCAAGCTACAGTGTTAATTTATCTCTTTGTCGAATTAGGCCGTACTTAATAAAGGCTTAACTAATGTTAGGCCTAAGACAAGTTGGCTTACAGATTTCGGTGCCTGCGATTAGAATTATTTTGTATTATTCTAGAAATCCTGTATTTAAAGAAGTATTGTTGCAATAAAGATAACAATTTGACCGCAAATGTTTTGCAGGTCTCTGCTGGTATTGAAATAAAACATATCATCAGTGAGTTGTGAACATGATAACTAAAGTCATATAATTCTAACTTTCTCAGTATTGGATAACAGTATACCCATTGTTCATTGTAAGGTTAAATTAGTTTTTGTTTGTTGTTAAGCGCTAAACTCAACTCACAATGGGCTGTCTGTGCCAGATTTTTAAAGTTATATGCTTTAAGACTTACCACTGAGCCACCAGGAGGCGGTTAAATTCGTACATAGAGATGCAAGAAAAACGAAAATTTGAATTAGCATTTTCAAACTAAACGGTAATTTATGAGCAATTAAGATAAACAGCAGGTCAGGGACGTGTATGTATATAGGGCTCAGGTTTAGTCATTCCTAATTGTGAACTACCGAATAGAAGAAGGGCAGCCAGCCAGCAGCACCCGCCGCCACAAGGGCTTTGAACCGAATAACGGGATTGATTTTCACTTTTATAATTCGTACTTCGCAGCATCACGTCTTGAACCTTGTACCTTTCTATTTTAGGAGATAATAGTAAGTTTATAAAGTTTCAAACTGAAGACCACACTACAACTAGAGAAATATAGTATTTTAGTAAAGAAAAATTAATATAAACGGAATAGTCCTGCTAGTTTAATCGCAAAACTAAACAGACAGATCAGAGATCCCTATGGTTCAGGAATAACCGTCCCTAATTTTATACTGAAGACCAGACGAAAAACAACCGTGTACATACAGTTATCAGGAGACTTGGTCCTCTGATTGAACCCTTGAACGCCCCTGACAACGAACCACACAAAGTACTTGTGGGAAGTACAATAAAGTATAACAACCCTGATTCGTAGGGAAACAAACTTAGTTAAAGGGCTAATAATGGTGGCAAATACATAGTCAATGGCAGTAAAGTGTCATACTTCAGAAGAAAAACTTCAACTAGACAACATTATTTATACAATGTAAAAACAAGGGTTATATTTAGTGCAGCAACTCAAAGAAACGTTTCAACTAAACAACATTATTTATACAATGTAAAAACATGGGTTATATTTAGTGCAGCAACTCAAAGAAACGTTTCAACTAAACAATATTATTTATACAATGTAAAAACATGGGTTATATTTAGTGCAACAACTCAAAGAAACGTTTCAACTAGACAACATTATTTATACAATGTAAAAACAAGGGTTATATTTAGTGCAGAAACTCAAAGAAACGTTTCTACTAGACAACATTATTTATACAATGTAAAAACAAGGGCTATATTTAGTGCAGCGTCGATTGTTAGCTTTATAAGCCCACAGTCTAATCGCCGAGTCACTGGGGAGCACTTAAATTACATTAGGCCTTCACATATTATCGTAAATACACTTTAAGAGGCTCTTATTTTTATCACGTATTCGTTGTTTAGTTTAATAATCAAAAATAAAAATTCAAGATTAGTTACTAATTCCAGATTTGAAAATTTCTGATATCCGCGTAGACCTACACAAGAGTCATCTGCGCTACCTATCCCTAATTGTCAAATGATAGACTATAGGGCTATTGTTTTTTAGCGTTGGAAGTTCGCAAACTTATAGCTAATCCATCGAGAGGGGAGGTTGCTAATTAACGAAACCCACCATTAATTCTTTGACTATACGAGTCAAAAAGCGGGAATTTATGGTCACTCGTGTCAGGCATACGCACAATTTTATGGCAACAAGACGCGAACCATGGACCTCCGGATTCATAATTCGGAAAACCAACCATTATTTTATGTCAGCCCCAATATTGTCACTGCTATCTACAAGCAGACAGTGTTTTTATTTTCTTGAAAATCTATTTATATAATACAATTTTAATAAGAAAACGTCACATGAACTAAAGGGCATGAACTAAAAAAGCTGAAGGTCAGTTTAGTTGTATGTAATTAGAACACCGTAAAGGAAATATACCAAAATATGTAGCCATTGTTAGAACAAAACAACATAAAACTTGAATTGCTTTTCGTATTAGAAAATTATTAAGAGTAGTTCAATAAATGGAGAAATAAATCTAGAAACGAGACTGCTGGTAGGAAATACCGTTTTCTGTATCTTGGGGAAATATCACTGATATTGATACTTCTTTTCTATTGCTTGAGAGGACATCGCTGGTAGAAACTGACGCTTTTCTATTTCTTAATAGATGACATCTCTGGTAGAAACTGATGCTTTTCTATTTCTTAATAGATGACATCGTTGGTAGAAACTGATGCTTTTCTATTTCTTAATAGATGACATCGCTGGTAGAAACTGACGCTTTTCTATTTCTTAATAGATGACATCTCTGGTAGAAACTGATGCTTTTCTATTTCTTAATAGATGACATCTCTGGTAGAAACTGATGCTTTTCTATTTCTTAATAGATGACATCGTTGGTAGAAACGGATACTTTTTAATTTTATGAAAACACATCGCTGTTAGAAATTGACGCTTTTCTATTTCTTAATAGATAACATCTCTTGTAGAAACTGACGCTTTTCTATTTCTTAATAGATGACATGGTTTGGTTGAGCAGCACTAGTAATAGACCCATGTTAATTACTAGGATTTGGTTTGGTTGAGCAGCACTAGTAATAGACGCCATGTTAATTACTAGGATTTGGTTTGGTTGAGCAGCACTAGTAATAGGCGCCATGTTAATTACTAGGATTTGGTTTGGTTGAGCAGATTGAATTAACTACTTCTTTGTTCACAAGGACCAAACAGTTAGGTTAGAACATTTTTTAGTTCAAGCACAACAGTCCCTAATTTTATACCACTGATTCAATAAAAGGCCACCAGTCGTCATCACTCACCGTCTAAATCAACTACTCTTAGTCGAGTGAGTCGAATAGTGAGATTGAAGCTTGTTTGGTAACAGCACGTTTCGAACCCGAGACTCCCAGGTTCCCATGCAGTCTGATACACTAACTACAAGGTAATGTTTGGGCCATTTATTAGTACCGTTACCGTTAACGTTTTTTTAACTGTAGTATATTAAAACAAACCATATTGTCTAGTTTTTATTATAGGTCCTGACTCTAATCTTGAATGCTCTGAATTTTTCCCTGTTGTAAAATACAGATTTTTATGTGTGTGTTTCTTTTATTCTGCAATATTATTCGCTGAAACATAAAAGAAATATTGCAGACAGAAGAGCATTTTGTGACCTCCCACCAAGAAAATAAATAATACAAATGTATAAAAGCTCACTGTAAAAATAGGCTGTGAATTTTGTACAAAGTTACACAAGTGTCAACGCATAGCTGTCTCTCATTTTGAGTGAGTAGAACAGAAGGATGACAGCTAGTCAAAAGTACCCACCGCCATATCTTGAACTACAGTGGGACGCGAACCATGAATATCCGGATTCACAGTACGGGCACGCTCAAAGTATCCATCACCATCTCTTTAACTACGGTGGGACGCGAACTATGAATGTCCGGATTCACAGTACTGGCACGCTAGAAGTATCCATCACCATCTCTTGAACTGCGGTGGGACGCGAACCATGAATGTACGGATTCACAGTACTGGCACGCTAGAAGTATCCATCACCATCTCTTGAACTAAAGTGGGACGCGAACCATGAATATCCGGATTCACAGTACAGGCACGCTAAAAGTATCCACTACCATTTCTTGAACAACTCGTCTCTGGCCGAATAACTGGATTTCGTCGTTACTTCTGTAATGCAACCGCCACGGCTCCAAAGGGCGGAACGAGTTTTTGTGACAGTGGGACGCGAACCATGTATACTCGGATTCACACTACGGGCACGCTAACAACCTGGCTACGCCCTAAAAGCAACGGGTTGCAAATTATATCGCCTGGACTAAATGACAAAATGAAAAAGGAGTAGAGTTTGTTTTTTCGGGGCGTTATTTCCCAAATCATAATTGTCCCTCTCTATCCATATCGAACAGCAGGCGTGACTGTAGCTCAAGGAAATACATGAATAATATGCCGCTGTACTTCCATATAAAAGTATTTTATAGATCATTATAAAGTTCTATAGTGACTAACCCTTATTTTCCTCCAAGAAAACTCTTTATAGAGCTTGTATTGAAAATTTATCAGAATATTTCGAAATGATGCTATAGAATAAAACTGTGAACACAGCCCCAATGTATAGTTTTCTGTAGAATTCAGTGAAGTTTAGTAATCACAAATTAAATTAATAAAACTAAAATTATTGTTTCACAGTAGCTGATACGTTACATAAATTTGTCATATTTGTAAATATTTCAAATTTAGCAGTTCTAGGGTTTTAGTTTGTGTAATTGGTATTGTTATAAATAGCTGAAACTTTTACAACTGTTCTTATGAAACTAATAACTGCGTTTTGTGTCTTTGAAATATCAGGTTAGCACATATTTATACCTTACATGTAATACTTTTCTAATATATGTTTAGGCTTAACGTTAGCATGTGGAATGTAAAGAACTAGCCTAAACTAATTTTGTTTGTAATTAAGCACAGAGCTACACAATGGGATATCTGGGATTCTAGCGTTGTAAGTCCGCAGACATACCGCTGTGCCACTGGGAGGCCCCTAAACTAAACTATTATAATGCTAGGAACTAATATATTTCATGTAAAGGCGCATAACGCTGAGTACATGACAGACATAAATAGCGTTTCAACTGTTGCTTTGTATTGTAAGCCCAGTCTTTTTCATGAGCTTTGTTATAAAGCAAAACTGCAAGTCAGCAACGGCGTACAACACTCAATGGGCAGTTGAAACGCTTAACATATTAGAAATCTGTTTAAGGCCGGTAAAGAAAGTTGGGATTAAAAGTATTCTATAACTTTGTTTCTTTCTTTTAGAGCGAAGTCACATTGGGCTAGCTGCTGTGAATCGAACCCCGGATTTTAGCATTGTAAGTCCGTAAACTTACCGCTGTCTCACCGGGGGATAACTATGTAAGACCTTAGCACGATAACCTGCTTTTATGGTGTTTTACAATAAACTAAAGTCTTGATTACAAACCGAGCAACTTTATACATGACAGAAATCTTAACAAACAGCACAATAATTACCAACGTATACAAATCAAGCAGGAAAGTTGAATTATAAGCAGGTTTCCTGAAGTATATGATACTTGAAGTCACAAATCATGCCTTCATTTTACAATCAGTATACACTAAAATTAAAAACAATACAATAATATTCTATGATGTTAAGAATGTGAATGGTGAAAATAAACTAGATGTTCTTAAGTTTAGTTTTAACCAGTGAGATAAACGAGATTCTTAGTGCCACACCTACTACAGAAAGGAACAGAATGAAAGCTATATAAACGTTGTTAATTATTAGGTCGTCAAGAAATTAATGTCGCCTTTTTTTAGATGAAAAAACCCGAACAACTTATATATCAAAACAAAATATATATTAAATGAAATAGTCTCCATTCTTATCGATGACACTTTTCCATCTTACAATCAGGTTGTTAATGCCCTGATTAAAGAAATCACTTGGCTTTGAATCATAAAAATATGTCGATGTTCTCTTTAACACATTCCACATTTGCATACGTTTTTCTATTAAGATAGTGTTGCAGCGAACGAAAATAAAAATGGTAATCTGATGGTGCCATATCTGGAGAATATAGTGGGTGGGGGAGAACTTTCTAACCCAACTCCATAATCTTCTGTTGCGTCAAACGTGCCACATTTGGACGTGCATTGTCGTGGAGAAGAATAACACCTTTACGATTGACGAGTGAGGGGAGTTTCTGATGAAGAGTTTGATTTAAACGTTCCAGTTGCTGACTACAGATCTCTGCATTGACAGTTCGCTGGACGATCTTACAATTGTATTGGTTTCTATATTTATTTTACTCGACGATCTTACAGTTGTATTTGTTTCTGTACTTATCT
>NW_013666735.1:0-2118 GCF_000517525.1 Limulus polyphemus | reverse complement strand
GTTCACACGTTGGAAACAATGATCATCGGAGAGTTCTTTAAGGAGTTTTTCGACATTTATTACATATTTACGTATTCTTTCATGAGAGACATGCAATTTAAGAGCCATTTCACGAGTGCGTTGACTTGGATTAGTATCAACAAGCGTCTTCAGAGCATCAATAGCAATTCCAATATGTCGGCCCCTGTCATCACAGTTTTAAAGGCTAAAGTCACCTGAACGAAATTTGCTGAACCATCGTTGACATTTACGAACGTTCAAAACATTTCCATAAACTTCTTTGATATTCTCTGTGGCTACAGAGGCGTTGTTTCCCTTCTTGTATTCAAACAGCATTACATGCCGAATGTGTGTCTGATTGTGTGCCATCACTATAAGGGATTAGAGTATACTAAACTTTGCACATTATATAGGCTACACTAATGTGACGTTTAGGCGGTTCGTTTAACTATTATACGTGATGTAAGTTTTTTGGGGGATGGTTAATGAAAGTGTTCCAAAATGCGACATTAATTTATTGACGACCTAATAGTTTCTTCGTAAAGTTTATTTACCTAGGCTTCTTAAATGTTTTTTTTTCGTTTACTTTTTTTACTAGATTTATTTAGTGTCTGTTATGCTGAATCGTATTTTTGTTTTAAGCTTAATTGTTTTTGATAAAAAAATCAATGTTTGTTTGAAGTTAAGCACAAAGCTACACAATGGGTTATCTGTGCTCTGCCCACCACGGAAATCGAAACCCGGTTTCTAGCGTTGTAACTACGTAGACAAAGTTTTAAAATAAATAGGCATAACATTAACACGTAAAAGCAGTATTAACTTAGTAACTATTAGTGTTAGTTACACAGTTAGCACTAAAGAAATTAGTAACTTTTTTTTTCGTATCTATGGAAAAAACAAAACAAAAAGTCCTTCCTCGAGCTATTCAAGATATATTCCTTTTGAAGAGAATCGTGTCAAGGTTGATGTCCTTCTGCTGATTTTTGACATTTTCTTGTCAATGGTAGCAGTTGAAAGTGTCGTTATAACTAGAAATAACCAAAAAATAAGTTACCTGCAACAGTTACATTTACCCATCTATATAGGTAAGTTTTAGATTTATTGTGCCATAAACTATTGAATCGTGAAGAATATAGCTCAATATACGACTTAAGTATTTCATTATCAGCATTAAACTGTAACGATAGTCTACTCGTACTGTTTGTGTTCTGCTTATGGTTATATTTAGAGTTAAAAACGTACCGTGCAAATGTTAAGTTAGACTAACAGCTCATCCTTGCAAAATATAACTTTGTGAATATTGGTTTAACTATGGTGTTTTATAAAAAAAGAAATATATATAGTTAACCTAATGCGAAACAGAGCTATCGAAATTAAAGAATAGGTTAAATGATCGCCAAGTTTTTTATATTTTTATTGTAAGGGAATGACGTTTCGAGCAAGCGCTCTTCGTCAGATTGTACAGCTTACGACAAAGGCGCATGCGCAGAATGTAAAAAACGCTGTGTGCGTAGAATTTTGAATGTTAAATGTGAAATTTCTCTGCAAAATTACATCCTATACATAAATATTACAAGCCATGAAAAGGTGAAACAGCTTGAAATTAAAAACTGAAAGAAAACGGAAAATAATGAGAATCTATAGGAAACAAAAGCGTTCATTTAAACTAGATGGATGTAGGGTTCTCAGATTCTAGATTAATCTGCTTTCCGGTCGTTCTCTTTTGTGAATGTCTGTTGGAGCACTAATAAGTTCAAGAATAGAAAAGTCCTCAACTGTATGGTTTTTGATGGTGAAATGTTTGCCTATAGGAGTATCTTGGTTCTGCAGTTTAATATGGTTTAGATGTTCTCGTGCTCGATCGCCGAGTCTGCGGCCTGTTTATCCAATATATAAACTATTGAATCTTTTTGTTATGCAGTAAATGATTCATCCAGCGGT
The DNA here is from genome assembly GCF_000517525.1 of Limulus polyphemus. Taxonomy (NCBI): domain Eukaryota; kingdom Metazoa; phylum Arthropoda; class Merostomata; order Xiphosura; family Limulidae; genus Limulus; species Limulus polyphemus. The sequence goes on along the minus strand of NW_013666735.1, from coordinate 177 downwards.
ACATGTAAAGGACTATCTTATGTTGAAAGTTGTGTTTTTTCCTCGTATATGTGTAGTACTGTTTATATGCGGGTAGGTGGCACACCTGTTCCATTTACATGTGTGAATGCCGGGAGTATCATTTTGTTTAAGGTTACTGTGCACCAGGGTTTATTTTAAGTTTTTGTCATGTCTGTA
>NW_013666734.1:338627-343081 GCF_000517525.1 Limulus polyphemus | reverse complement strand
CTACTCAGTTTTAATAAGGGAAACGGTGAAGCTCTTGATGAAGTTAGTACCACTGATGTGACTGTTACCGACGATAGGACATTTACTGATGAAGCAGATGAACCCCACGTGAAGCAGAAGCCAACAAGACGGAGACCAGTACGGAAGTAGATACTACCCGTAAAATTAAGAGACTTTGTTGAATTGTAATTTTGTGTTTGTAATTCTGTACATTTAATTAAGTTATTGTTAATTGTTATTGGTTTATTGTAAGTGGCTATTGTTCGGGACGAACAATACTAAGGAGGGGGCAGTGTTGCGTCAGCAAGGTCACGTGACTAGTGTCACGCCACCTCTCGAACCTTCGGGAATAGTCGGGAGATTACTAGCTATAGGGTAGGCTGGTATATATATATAAGAGGGTGACAACGTGACAATACTGTGTGTGTAGACAGTGAGTAATTGATCTGCAGTCAGAGAGCATTATTGAAGTTGGCACGTTCGTTGTTATAGCGTTTGTTTTAGCGCGATTGTTGAAATTAAGTGTATCGTAAAGTTATATTCGGAAAGAATAAACCAGTTTTATTAAGTAGGGACTTGTGTCGCTAAAGTTTCGTCGGAACGAATTTACGGAAAATCAATTAACAAACGGAGACGTAACAGATGGTTGACGATGAATGAGTTGGCGTAGATATAATTCAATTAACGGGAAGCAAGCTAGCTTTGTCCTTCGTTATTCACCAGTCACGCGCGCCGAGTCTTCAACGTTTTCGTAAAAATACTGTTACGACAGCGGAAGTCACGTGACCCTGGGAACACGCAATGAGTATCTCGAACTTTCCTGAAGGCTCGAGCGTTTGCTAGACTCGCGCTCATATATATATAAGACCGGCGAGAAGTGACGACATAAATAATTGAATAGCAGACAGGGAGACAGATAATTGAGTCAAGCCGTAAGTAAAATGTGTAAGTCATTGTGAATTATAGCGTGTGTTTAAGTTAAAGTGACTGTGGAGATTAAGTGTATTGCAAAGTTGTATTGAGAAAGAATAAACTAGTTTAATTTAAGAAAGGACTTGTATCGCTAAAGTTTCATCCGAAAGAATTTCTACGGAACTTTAACAAATGACCAGAGACGTAACAATACTAATGTCTGATGAGAATCCACTGATGTTAAATGATTTGTAATGTTCGCACTAGGTAAATGCTCCTGGTCAAATATCTTAAGCTTTCCTATTGATAAGCGTTTTAACAGACAGTTATAGCTTTCAAAGTTTTATAGCACACCGATTGTAGCGAACTAATAGATATTCTCTTTGGTGCGTCGAGTTATATTTATAACCATGTGGAGGCGTTCTAGAAATTTCAGTTTTACATAACAATACTGATCTACATCTAAACGTTTGCGTACATATTCATATTGTTGATTCTTATTCTCGAGAATCTTTTACAACTTTTAATGATTGGAGACGGCTTGAATGGGTAATTAAGAAAAACTTTAATATAAGTTTAACATAACAGCAAATGTACAACGTTTCGACAAGGTTTTGTCATCATCAGGCACAACTTTGGAGAATAGACGGGAGTTTCGTAATACATATCTAACACTTCAAGCTAAGAATGTTTTTAAATATAAACTTAATCTAAACAAGCGTTGATATTAAAATAAATATATAATAACAAGTTCATTACAGTATATCCAGGTGAAACTGAGTTAGCTTTTAGAGTTATCTCAGATAGGTCTGCTGGATAACAGGAGATTTGTTTAAGATGTTGATTATGGACACAATACTAAATCTCTTGCAAACTAAGTTATTGTAAAATGAAGTAACTAGACACAAAGTATAATATGGAATGAAAACTTTTTATTAAAATGTAAACACAATGTGTTTATTTGCTTCTAGATACAAGGGACCATTGCATTTACTGTATCCTCTATATGCAACTGTTCAAGCTGAATCCAGGTACTAGACTGATCAGCCTGCAATAAATTTCTCATTTATGCAGATTGAATAACTCTTCATGTGACTGATCATTCTCACTACAATATAGATAGGGCCAAAATCTTTGGATATCATCTGAAAAACTGTTGAAAGACACTGTTGTCAAACTCCCTATTGAGCAATGTCCCACCTAAGCAGTAAAAGGTATTAAATATTACAAAAACAACAAAGGAACAAAATAAATTTAGATTGAAATCAACTTAATGAATTTCTTTACCACGTGTTATGTGAATTCTGTGCATATTCAGAACAAATAATAAATAAATACTGTAATATTAGAAGAACATGTTTGAAAATACCATACACATATTACACTTCCTGTCTTACCTACTTCAGGATTTTCCTCGAGCCGACAATTAACTTGAAATTTATAACCAATACATTTTAAATTCACATGATGTGAGGATTCAAATAACTTTTTTTAACGCCTGGGAACATAAACATCACAAATCTTGAACAAAGAAAAATACAACAAAAATACCCTTAAACAAAGCAATAATACATTAATACAAAAAATAAACTTTTAATGTTGATTCAAGCTTATCTACACACATTAACAATGAAAACTACATTTTAAATCCTTTAACAATTATCACCTAACATCTTTAGGAGTAGGTTAACACTATGAAAAAACAAAATCAAATGTCAGTACATATTAACAACAAATCATACAGATCATACAAATCTTTTAACAATGATTAACATAAAACTACAGTATTATGGTATTTGAATATACCATAGGTTTCTGTCTCCTTTTAGTATTCAAATATTTATTCAGAATTCATTCCTTGTTCTGAATATGAGAAGGTTTCACATAACATGTGGTCAAGAAAACCATTAAGTTAATCTTGTTTCAAGTTACATTTGTTCCTTTGTTGTTCTCAAAATAGGTAATATTTGTTATCACCAGGGCAAACATTGCTTAATAAAACGTTGTTTTTGTAAGGATGTCAACATCAATGTCTTTTACAGATGTTAAGGTGATATCATAGAGGTTATGGCCCCACCTGTTGTAACGAGAATGACCAGTCACTTGGGTAGCACATATCACTCTGGATAAATGTGACGTTTCTTGGAAACTAAGGTATCTCACATTTGGACATGCTGAACCATTTTCTTGACCTGAATAGTTTGACATATATATTGTTTTTCTACCTGAACGGTTGGATAAGGAGGTGACACTTAAGAGTGAACGTCTGGTGTGAGAGCTGCAAATGGCTGTGTTTTGTTGTCTAATAAAAGTTGTGCAATTTTTTCGACTTTTATTTCCAGTCTTATAATTTTGTTTAACATCAACTAGATTAATTGAAGGTTTTGGTAATATTCTGTAATGGATATTACAAACGAATCTGCAATTATTTAGCTCGAACAAATACTAAGTACACCAGAATGTACCACAGTATCACAACTATATTTATACATATAAGTTTGTTTGGAATTAAGCACAAAGCTACACAATGGGCTATCTGTGCTCTGTCCACCACGGTTATCGAAACCCAGTTTCTAGCGTTGTAAGTCCCCAGACATACCGCTCTGCCACTAGGGAGCAAACATTAGGGATGTGTAACAAATGAAAGGGCTGAAAAGTTGGCCATAGCAGAACATGTACAAAAAAAAACACAAGATATTATGAGAAAAACAGTAATATTGTCTCAACCAAAAGGTATTAGAGCCAATTATATTCTCGAATCCTTAGAAATAATAAAGTTTAAAAAAAATCATGAATTATTAAATAGAGACGAGGATCCCTTATGTTCTGCTAAACAACATGTTAAATTGCGTTTTGTCTGTCCACTATAAACACTTCTACATTCACATTCAGTCTTATAAATTCCAGCTTTTCCCATTAAGTGTATATTATCTTTAGTATTACCTAAAATTTGTTTTATGTTATTCCTCAATTTAAATATGGCGAAAAATATTTGTTGGTTTTAAACAATTTGAATAAACTAGAAGTCAAACCTGGAACATATGGCAACACTAAACATTCCTTTTTAATTATAACTTCGTTTTAAGGTAATACCTTGATCCATTATTGCCACATTAGTGAATTTCTTAACTGCTCTATCTACAATAGTTGGGTTAAATTTTTAAGTCCTCTTATTTTGTGGTTGGGGAGCATTCAGCCTGTACCTTGTGTGCTTATCTCAACTCTTCCAACATATTTTACTGAACCAACAGCAACTGCGAGAGGAGGGCACAGTAGTTACGCCATAGAGATCAGTATAGAGTGTGTACACAGCGTGGTCACAAGTAAATAGACACCACCTTTTCCGAAAAAATGAAAATTTTCAGTCATATTCACATGAATTGATATATTTATAGTTTAATTGATATCTAGTAGATCTTCCTTTCGCTTCGTGGAGTTCGTTGATCCTCTGGGGCATCGTGAGAATCATCTCGTCAATTTTAGATTGTAAGATTTTCGCCCACTCTTGCTTCAAAACTTGGAGTAGATCGCTCTTCGAAGTT
>NW_013666734.1:337320-338226 GCF_000517525.1 Limulus polyphemus | reverse complement strand
CTTTCGTCTGACTATGTTGGCAGGTCATAATAAGGGCTTCCGTATAGCTGCTCTGTAACGATAACCCAATCTGTGGAGAATCCGTTGAACAGATTTCGGGCTCATCCCACCAAGTTTGGCCACTTCTGCAGTCGTTAATCTGGGATCCATTTCGATTCTCCTCTTGACAGCCCTTTTTGTCCTCTCCGATGGACCCGGACGCTGCTCTGTTGTTTCCTTGTTGTGTTTCCTGAACTGCACGACGATTCTGTTGACTGTCGAAAGCGGGATTCCCAAATTCTGCGAAATTTGCCGCTGACTTATTCCACCATCTGCTTGACCAACTATCCTTTCTCTAACAAAATCTGACAATTCGAGAGAACCTTGAGTTCTAGGCATGTTGTAGCACAAGATAATTAGTGTGCGGACCATTTTCATTCATGTAGTGCTCTGTGAACACAAACTAGTTAGCATAAATCAGTTAAATGACGAAAAATTAGGTGTCTATTTACTTGTGACCACTCAGTGTAAATTGTCAGACAATTCCAGAAAAGGCCACAAGCCCAATAACCTTCTGCAGGAACTAGCAGTTATACCTGTTCGGACGACGGTTATTTCATGTAATAACAATAATGATATTGCTTGAGGTCTTTGAAAATTTGTAGTGCACACAGAAAGAATTTACACATTTTGATAAAAGTTTATAAAAACGACCTTTACACTCCAGATAAATATATAATTTTTTTTCAACCAACGCTTCGCCTTTGTGGCTTCATCAGGGTTAATATACACAGCTGTTTGATGTTAGAATATTCGTTAAATTGTCAAACAGTTGAGTTTATTAACGTAAAGGCGAAACGTTAGTTGAAATTGAAAAAAAATATATTTATATGAAGTGTTTTTCTAAGGTTGTTTTTCTAAACTTTT
>NW_013666734.1:317380-336320 GCF_000517525.1 Limulus polyphemus | reverse complement strand
GATCCTTATGGTTGATAAATTTACAATATATATATATATATACATTGCATGGGTATCAATAGGATTTGTTTCAGGTATGGGTTTGTATATCACTATCAGACCTTCATCAACTGGCATGGGCTTCCACAAGAACATTTTCGGGGAGACAAAACATGTATTTAAGGGACTAGCTTTTACAGTGTAAGTCAACAAACTAAAATAATGTGATATTTGTGGTTAAACGCAAACACAAACTTACAGTTTTAATAAGAATTACTAAAAATATTTATCCACGATTATAAATTTACATCAGAATACGTGCACTTTTGCACCTTCCTGCAGGCGTCCATGCTAGCTAGTCATTCATACCCCAGCTCTGATCACCAACACATTTGAGATTGTTATTAATGATTGCGCAGTTAAAGCAGTGGCAGCCACTCAGTGACTTGCTTGTAAAATATGCCTATGTTTTTTGAGATAATATAACCATTTGGATTGTACAACAGTCACACAGTATGAACAGATAAAAGTACGTATGATTAAACAACCACCAATAAGACTTCCCTGGAGCAGTAAGGACATAACTAGTATTGAAGTACAGAAGATATTAAAGTACAGGATCATACAACCTTTAGAAAGTGGTTGATCATCCCCAATGGTGATAGTTAAGAAGGAATGAAGGTACACCCAGATCCTGCATTCATTTTAGATGGTTGTGAGTGGTAATTTGCATTGACATCTTTTCACTACCTCGAGTAGATGATTGTCTTAAATACGTTGGAAGGAGACTAGTGGTTCAATAAATTAGACCTGGCAAGTTGAGCTGGATGACAAGAGCAGCTAGGTCTAAGACTGCTTTCAGCATGAGTAACTTCCTACTTGAGTTTCAAGACATGATGTCTGAACTGTGTAATCAACTCATGAATAACCTTAAACTGAAGGTATTGAAATGGTAGACGTACCTGATTTATGTCGATGATGCTTTGGTTTTTGGGTGTACAATTGAGTATAGGGTTGGAAGTTTGAAAATGGTATTCCAGAGGATGAGAAAAGTTAAGTTTGAAACTGAAACCAACAAAATGTGTGTTCATTTTCACAGAAGTGGAATTTATCATTCAAATTGTGAGTAAAGATGGAATCTCCAAGACTCCTGCTAAAATAGCAATCGTATGATACTATTCTTAACCTATGGCCGGGTAGGAAGTCCTCAGTTTCATAGAAGCCATGTCTTACTATTAGTGGCTGGTGGTCAACTTCTCCAAGGTCAAAACACGTTATTGGCTCTAACTAAAGTTAAAATCCACTTTAGATGAAGTGAGGAATGTGAGAAAGCATTCAGTCCCTGAAGGGTGTTTTATTAGAAACTCCAGTGTTGGTGTGTCCATGAAAAGATTGTTACTTATTATTGAATACTGACACCATTTCAATTACAGTTGGACGATGAAGTAGAGAGTGTAATTATGTATGTTAGTCACATGCTTATGGAACATGAATGCAGTTATTGTATGATAAAGAAAAAAATCCTTGCAGATCTCTCTGCTATAGAGAGATAGAGAGAGACAACTGGGCGAGGGAGGTTTTGAGTCCAGGAGAAGTCCTCTCCTGAATACAGAAGTTTTACTAGAACTGTGAAAGTCCTCGTCATCGAAAAACCTACAAGCACAGACTCAGGATAATTGGCTGGTGTTTAATTCACCCAGACTGATATATCAAACCATCCCATGAGCATCAATCGTGGTGTAAGAAAAGTGAGTATGTCTGAGGTTTGCGAAAATGGAATGGCACTTGGTGAGTCTATAACCATTTGGTGAAGCCTCCCAGGCTGTTTACAGCTACAGTACCATACCCCCAGCTCTGGTCAACACCATCCACAACCAGTTGAGAAGGACAGGAAGTGCCACTGACAGATGACCTCTGCCAGTCAGAACTGCTTCTTTGGTAGGTGATTGAGTAGGCCCTTATAGATAAACACCATGAACCATGGTGCAGTAATGATCCTCCCCATGGTAGAATGTATATTTCCAGGATGACCATAACTTACTATAAAAAGCCTGGATTCATGCTGGGTTGTATGAAGAGTTGCTAAGAGCAACTCATCACCTTGCTATCCGGGACCAGGGACCTATTACTCATCCAAGTGTTAGAATCCTGAAGTATTTCTGTCACCCAGCACTTGTGACATCAGTGGTATCTCAGCCAAGTATTTGCCTAGAACTGACAGAGCAGAGGCTTGGCCCCACACTACAGGTCCATGTGAGCAAAGCAATGTAGCTTTGGCCTAACATTTAGAGGAATGATGAAACAAGATCTGGATCTAGACCATTTCTTGAAGTGTTTAAAGCAGGTAACTGCCTGGAAGAGCTGGACTTTGGAGCAGGCAGTCCAACTCCTGATTGTGAGTCTTGATGGTTCAGCCCTGGATACCATTGAGCACTTTGGTGATGAGCAACAAGAGGACTAAGATACAATTGTAACTGAGTTGCAGTGCCATATCAACCCTGTAGAGAATAAGGAGATTCTTTGGTCTGAGTTCAAGTCTCAGAAAAGAACTGGTACCAAGAGTTTGGCTGTTTACACAAGATTTGTGCCAGTTGTACTGTAAGGTCTATCCTACAATAGCAACAGCAGATCGAGAGGACATTCTTGTGGACAAGTTTGTTGAGAGGCTTCCCACTAAAAGCCATGAGGCATCATTTTGGTGTGAAGTATATTCTCACCTTAACAGAGGAAATTTCTAAATATGCACTACCTGCACTTGTGTTTAAAAGATTTTAATTATAATAAATAATTAAAAACTACGTTTTGTATTTATACAATAAAAACTTTATTGAAGCCGTACAGCTTCCACTTTAAAATAGAAATATGAACAAATGAACGTATCAGTGTATTGAAAGGGGTCCTTCGGTTTAATATGTTAGGCCTGGCATCTGGATACCACCAAGTCGACCTAGATGACGAGACTAGACCTAAGATTGCTTTCAGCATGAGAGATAGCTTGCATGAGTTTGTAGTTATCCCAAGCAGTTTGTGTATCCTCCACCCCACCCCACCCCATACTTTTGAGAGGCTAATTGCAGCTTATGCTGAAGGTGCTACAGTTGGGAAAGTATCTAATATATTTCCATGACGTTTTGAGTGTTTGATCACATGTTTGAGAACATTGCTTAGAACCCGAAAATGGTATTCCAACAAATAAAAATATTGTGCTTGGAGTGTACTTTAGTAGAAGCCCCAGTGATGGCGTATCCATGATAGAATTGTTAATTCCTGCTAGACACCAACACCACTGATGGTGGAATCGAAGTAGTGTTATCAAAGTTGTAGGACAGTAGAATGCATAATCATTTACACTAATTTTACGGTCATGGCTTCAGTATGCAGATACTTTGAGATGAAGAAGAAACTGCTTGCAATTATTGTCTTTGTAATACACTTGTGCGGTAGAAAGCTTATTATTCAAGTAGACCATGTGATGAGCTTTATAAACCCTAAATAGATGATAGCATGCTGGATAACAGTGTTGAAGAAGTATGATTTGATCATACATTATCACCCAGGTACACAACTTGGAAAGAGATGGATTGTTCCGACAGATCACGAGACCGTGTCCATTCATTGAACGTCTCAAATTCTTGACATTGTACAGGAGTTAAGACCATGTGTGGTAGTAGAAGAATCCTCTAGTGGATGAATTCCATAACTTACGTTTTAAAAGTCCTAGGAAGAGGAACTGAAGAACTCAGATCTAGCATGGTCAGTTCAGATTTATAAACCTGAACTGGTGTGCTGTACTATTGTTGTCGACCACAATCAGTGGCTCTCAGCTTGTGTTACAGATAGTGATCCCCAAATATTTAAGGCAGGAGATTTTCCAGATTTGGCAAGACACAAAGACTGGCGGGCATCAACATGTCACGTGCTAATAAGTTAATGTTTGATGCTAGCTGTGACCATATTCAAGTGAACAATGGACGGTATTTTGCCACCCAGAGAAAACGTTGATCTAAACGGGATAAATTCCAGCAAATAATTGTTGGACCTCTTCTACAAAGAATATCCCTGAATATTGCTGGTTGGCTCCCAGAAAGGGAAAAAGGTCACTTGCATATACTCATGGTCATCTATTACTTCACAAAGTGAGCAGAGGCTTATCCATTGATCGATAAATCCACATAATCTGTGGGTAATGTACTGTCAGAGCATTGGGTAACTCTATTTGGAGCACTTGAAGAGATGTACCTGGATCTGGGAGCTCACGCTAACAGCCATCTGTACACTGAGTTGTGTAAAACATTGTATGTAGTGCGAAAATACATTTCATTTTATCATTCAAGTCTGATGGTTTAGTAAAAAGGGTGAGACAGCCTGTCAGGCCTATGTTTGTTAACCCAAACCAAGAAAACTGGGACAAACAAACACCCTATGTCATGGTGGTGTATCATGCAATTGAACAGAGATCCATTAGATTGTTTGCCCAATATAATAATATTCATTATACTCTTGCTCTCTGTAGAGTATAATGTATGACCTTTCACCTACAGTGGACATTCCACAATATCTACATAAGTATGTGAGATGGTTAAGGTCTGTGTCAGTTGATGTGAATCAACAACTAGGAGAGGCTGGCACATAACATAAGAGGTGCTACAGTAAGACAGTGAATGAATGAATGTACAAAAGTGGAAACTGGGTGTGGCTTTGGCATATGCCACCAGCACAGAAGCCTCTTGGTTCTGGACAGGACTTCATCTTATGCTTTGACAAGTCAGTTTATTAACATACAAATTACAGCACAAGCTGCATTTTAATGTAATGGATAAACCTCTAGTGAACTAGATGGAGTCAGAAGAGGCAGTTAAGTCAACTGAAGATGAAAATATTGTCTTACCTTACTCTGATCCACAAGACGAGTAGAGAAGAACTAAGAGTAATTATTTGGCTGTTGAGGATGAATCATAGGAGGAAGAACCAGATTTAGAGGGGAGACCCGGCTTTGATGGTTCATGGAACTGCCCCTGATGACCTCCTAACAAATATGGCTTGAATTAAGCTCAATCACTCGCAGCTAGGATGATCATTAGATTGAGCACTTGATGACTGAAAGGAAGAGGTGATCCTTGTCTTCCAAGTTATTAAGTGATATTCACCATACAGTGTATGCATTACATTGTGTGATTTCCACTAAATTATCTTGAACCTAGGATGGCTAGTTTTAGTAGATGTAATACTTAGTACATAAGCAAATTGTATAATTGGAGATGATAGTTAGTTCAAAAATAAACTGATATTGTAACAGTGTACGTGCTACATTGTATAATTGCCATTCCATTATCTGAGGGTAGGGTGGTTTGTTGATCACACTTAATGTGAACAAAAGTAGTTTTGTGACTTATTCTTTGAGCTATGAGCAGAGCTTCATTGCAAGAGACTCTCATATAACATTAGGTGCTCGATTAACCTAGTTTAGGATGGCTGGTGCCAGTAGATGTAATGCTTAGTGCATCAATAGTTTTTACAACCGAAAATTATAGCTAGTAGTTTTAAAATTCAGTTGAAAGGGCTTTTTAACCATTGATTTCTGAGCTACAAAGTAATTTTTACAAGGCAAAAAGTTAAGACTTTTCATGATAAATCACTCACCTGATCTAGTTGAATCTCTATGGAGAATGCTGTATAACCCTTAATACATCATTACACCTAAAAGACATATAAATTCATCGCATCCATTGAAGGAGCTATGTTTTTCTATATTGGTATATACTTTAGTAACAGTACAAATAATTAATTATGGCTTAGGAGAATTTTAACTGGAAAATCTTATTTCAGCTGAAGGCTAAAATATTTGTTGAAATACACTAAATTCCGATAGCATTTTAGTAAATCAATAACAAAAGCAGGTGTGTTTGCAACAGTTTTTATAAGATTCCAAACTTTCTGTACTTTCCCTTAAAGTTTTCAACTGCTACCATGGTTTTGTCATAACTGTTTAGTTTACCAGCAGTCGTATTTATTTCTTGATACCTGAAAAGAAAATTACACGAGTTTGACGGCTCACAGGTGGCAGCAATTTGCTAGAGGAAAGTTTGTTTGTTTTTTAATTTCGCGCAAAGCTACACGAAGGCTATCTGCGCTAGCCGTCCCTAATTTAGCAGTGAAAGACTAGAGGGAAGGCAGCTAGTCATCACCACCCACCGCCAACTATTGGATTACTCTTTTACTAACGAATAGTGAGATTGACCGTTACATTATAACGCCCCCACGGCTGAAAGGGCGAGCATGTTTGGTGGGACGGGGATTCGAACACGCGACCCTCAGATTGTGATTCGCGCGTCCTAGTCACCTGGCTATGGCGGGCCGGCCAATAGAAAAGCATACAGCCAGAGACAGCCTCTGATTATATCAGTAAATGAACCCTCTTTTCCCCACCTGCGAGGTAGCCTACCTTCACACGACAGTTCACCGCTTTTCAATATTTACTTTTAGCAAACTGTTGATCCTGTTTTAATAAAAAGGCTACTAGAAATTAATGTGCCCAATTAGTATTAACTCTTAAATACACGCCTGAAGATAATCAAACATTAAATCTCGAAAAGCTTATCGGTATGTATCATACCAGTCGCTATGCCCTTAATGTTTCTTTATGAACCTTAGTTTCGTGCGCGGGGCTGAAGAGGTTTGGTTTGTTTTGAATTTCGCGCAAAGCTACACGAGGGCTATCTGCGGTAGCCGTCCCTAATTTAGCAGTGAAAGACTAGAGGAAAAGCAGCTAGTCATCGCCACCCACCACCAACTCTTGGACTACTTTTTTACCAACGAATAGTGGGATTCATCGTCGCATTATAACGCCCCCACGGCTGAAAGAGCTACCATGTTTGGTGAAATGGGGATTCGAACCCCCGACCCTCAAATTGGAAGTCAAACTCCCTAACCACCTGACCACGCGGACCGGGTTGAAGGGAAAAAACTGTTTTGAGCGCCCCTAATTATCTTTCAGTCCTCTTTGAGGCCTAAAAGTTTTAAATCAAAATTACTGGCTAGGATAGTTAGTTATTTACAATATTTTTTTTGTAATCGATAAGTAAGAGACAGTTTATACACTTTATTTTTTATCAGTTGAATTTGAAGGAGGATATTGTTGACAGACAAAAATTGTTACTTTTTCGCTGAAGGTGACATATCAATTATATATAAAAAGAAGAATTCATCTGAATATAATATGACAAAGTTTCTAAACGCTACTGTGTAAAGAGTACTGAAAGACCATGATAAAAACTGATTGAATATGTTTCCTTTTATTTTTTTAAGGTAATGTTTACACATGATAAACGATTTTAGATATCAGTAGAGATAGCTTGATACTCGTTTTAACTTTAAATGTAAAATTACCTATTTGGAATTTGCTGGCATGACAGAATTTAATTAAATTCCTTTTTATCTAGACAAAAGAACAGACGCTGGCCAACCGAAGTGATTTTTAACAATTTAATATTTTTTGCCCCGCACCTTCCCCCCTCCAGCATTTGGTGGCTGCCGATGTAATGGTCAGTACCCTCCAAATAACTTAGGAAAGTGCAAGAGACTATTTCCAGTTATTTTCCATCATGCTACGAAAACGCTCGTTTCTGCCGCCTGTTCTTGTAAATTATTGATGCACAGAGGAAAAAAGAACATGTTATATTGATATTCAAACCAATAACAGAAATGTTTCAAGCGCACGGTTACTGACAGTATTTCAATGGTAAACTTTCAGAAACGGGTTATTAATTCATTCGTTTCAACATACCACTAGAGGTCATATAAGTTGTTGATATTAATAATATTTTCATTCACAAACTTGATAAGGAAAATATATATATATAGGACTTTTTTATATCACAATGACGCATTTTTGTTTCTTGAATTGTGCCTGATGAAAGAAACTGCTCATATTTGTATAAATGACAATCCTCTTCTTTAAAACTTTTATGTAAGTATTCAAGCTGAGAATTTTCAAAACCTGCATATAAATTGTACACCATAACTCATTAATTGACTCCATTGTAATACTAATAACTAATAATAGTGCATAACCATAGGCATCGCTTAGGATTCTAAACAACGAGTCGTGACGTTTCAGATTTTATTATTCTTTAGTTAAACTTAAAGTATAGTCTAGAAGTATTCATAACATATGCAGGGTGTCGAATAATTATGTAATACTAATAAGGAGCGCAAAGTGCGTTGCATATTACTGGTTGGATAAGAGGAGCAGTATCTATATGAAGTAAACTTGTGATCCAACTTATGTTAACTGAAATTCATTATTTTACACTTATAAGTAAAGCTTGTTTTCCAAATATTTATCCAACTAACCAATTCATTCAGGCCACTCTGTAATAACTCAATATTTTCAATATAGCTATAATTTATAAACAATCATGAGTTTAATGTTATCATCAAACTTTACTAATTATGCCCCTATCAAACAGCCAAAAAAAGAAAGAAAATTATTAAGCAAGATTTTCCTTTAATGGATTCTTGTTTGTTTTCTTTTATGCAAAGCTTCTTTTATCAGACTATAGATTTCCTTCCACTTCAGAACTAAGATTAAATAACCTATAATTTGCAAGGCAACTCTTATCATCTTCTATAAAAGCAGGAGTAAGACTTACCTTACCAGTCCCTAGCACCTCTCAATTCTCTCATCCTCTGTCAACACCAGCTGATGAGTTAATTGGGGTAGGACCTTTGAGGGATGATAAAAGAAGGCTTGTATGGGATGATCATGAGATGGCTGGGTTATGAAATTCTGCTTTTTTCAGTTTTTACAAATAAAGATTTAAACAGTATTCCTCATCTTCAACAGTTGATAGATGGCAATAAGGTCGTATAATATGATTACATTAATTCTGAGCTTGTTAAGAAAAGATTGGGAAGTTTAAAAAATGATGATGCTCCTGGGCCAGATAATGTTTCCCCAAGGGTTTTGAAGGAGGTTAAGGATTGGATATATGAGCCACTTGCTACTATTTTATTTATTTTTTGTCCTTGAACAGTGGGCAGGTGCCAAAGGATTTGAAGTTAGTTAATGTCACTCCTCTTTTCAAGGGAGGTAATAAAAATTGTCCCAGTAATTATAGGCCTATTAGCCTTACATCAGTCATGGGAAAAGCTTTGGAAAGTCTGATAAAAGATGCTTTGCAAAGTCATTTAACAAAGTTTAGAATTTTATTGGATAGTAAACATGTTTTTATATAGGGAAAATTTTGCCTTACAAATCTTTTGACATTCTTTGAAAGGTTACTGCTTATGTAGATGAAGGTTAGAATGTAGATTTGGAGTATCTGGATTTTCAGAAACCATTTGGCAATGTGCCACATAAAAGGATTATAAAAAAAATTATCTCTTGTGGGGGATAAGTTAGCTAATTGGTTAGAAGAGTAGCTAGATGGAAGAAAGCAGAGGTTGTTATAAATGGAGTTTAGTCAAAACTGGATTAATGTCACAAGTGTGTTACCTCAGAACTCAGTCTTAGGACCTCTTCTCTTTTTGATATACATCAATGTCATAAATGAAGGAATGATCAATAAACTACTTAAATTTGCAGATGATTTTAAGGTCTTTGGTGTTGCTAACTGTGAGGAGTATGCTGCTGATTTACAAAAGGATTTAGATCATTTGGTGAGTTGGGTGAATAAATGGCAGATGGCTTTTAATTATAATAAATGCAAGACAATGCATGTGGGTTATCATAATTTGAATTATAAGTGTAATTTGGATGGGAATAACCTTAGCAGTGTCATGAAAGAAAGGGATCTTGGTGTAATGGTTCATCAGTCTCTTACATCATCCAAGGAGTGTGCTATTGCTAGTGGTAGGGCAAATTGGATTTTAGGTTGTATCTACATAAATATATAATAAAAATCTAAAGAGGCTATAATTTCATTGTGTAGGTCACTGGTTAGGCTATATTTGGAGTTTTGTGTTCAGTCTTGATCTCTTTACCATAGAAAGGACATTGAATTGTTGGAAAGGGTTCAGATGATGGTTACCAGAATGATGCATGGTATAGAGGGGTTATAATAAAAGGAGAGATTAAGATCTCTGAAATGTTTTTCTTGAAAAAAGAAGAGTTAGAGGGTATCTGATTGAAGTATTTAAGATTGTAAAGGGAATTAACAGTGTTGATGCATCATCTTTTTTATTTCATACTTAATGGTGAGAATAGTAGGAGTAGGGAACACAGATATAAGTTTTGGCAAGGTAGGAGTCATCTTCAGCTAAAACGGTTTTATTTTTCTAATGGGGTAATTGGCCTTTGGAATGGGTTGCCTTCAGATGTTGTGCAGGAAGTATATTTAAGTGGTTTTAAGAGAAAGCTTGATAAGTATATGAATGATAAGAGCTAGCATTAAGATTTTTATTTTATTTATTTTTTAAATTTATTTATTTGATAGTTTTGGTTTAGTTTAGAGGATGGAACAGCCGAGATGGACCAGTAAGTCCTTTGTTGTCATTGAGCATTATGTTATGTTATTATATTCATTAACTTAGCTTTGTGTAATTTCTGGTTATAAGAGAAAGTATTTTGCAAAGAAATTAATGCACTTAGTGAGCAAATATGATATTTTTTTTTCAACATTTTTAAAGTAAGGTTTCAGACATTTTATGTCTATTTTTAGGAATTAATCTTTAACTAAAATGAGAGAATAAATAGTGATGAAAGAAACTGCCATAATGAAAAAAGATAATGAATTCACAAGTTAATATGATAAGTAGTCTCTGCACTTATTGACTGTGTTAACTTCTTCGATGTTTTAATTGATTATACTCATTGATGAGTATTGATAATCTTTGTTTCAATCAGTGTTTGCAAATATGTGATAGTTAAAAACATAAGATTTTTAATGAGGGTTACACTCTGACATTTTTGAAGAAATTTCACTGATAAGTAGTCCAACAACAGACAGTACTATCAAACACTGAAATGCCATTAGTTTAAGGAGATTTTCCACTATACAAAAAATAGCACATACCATTTGACATGAATCTTGCATTAGGTTATGATACTGTGATGGAGAAATGCTTTGATGTATGTAAATTTAAGCCTTACTCTAGTAATATAATAGTTTATTAGAGAATATCATAATTATCTTAATATTATTTAATGTTTGAAACAGTTTTTGGTTTTATTACTATATATCAGTGTTTATCCAAAGATATGCTGTAGCATACTAATGTATAATAAGTGAATTTGTAATGAACTAAAACAAAATGCTGCTATAACCAAGATCAAACAAGAAAAAGTTTATTAAACTGTAACAACAACAGCAGAAATCCAACATAAAATATTCAAATAATTGAAATGTAAGTTTTATCACTTACGAAACAAAAGCAGTTAGTAAACCCATGCCTGGCCAGGACTTGATACAATCATTAGTAAACAATGCAACATAAATATCAATGTCATTAATTTCATATCAAGTCCTTCATTAAGCCATATCACATGTTTTGGGTCTTTCATCATTGTCCACAGTTTGGACTTCTAAATATCACTTATCCCATATTTGTTTGCCTGTTGGATAAGTGGATTTCAGACTAGTATTTAACTTCCAAAAATAATAGTTTTTGTTGTATTCTTTACACTGAACATTTTTTGAAGGAATTAATCCATCAATTAGTGTATAGTCAGACTTGTTGAACTTTATACGCCTGTCCATTTGTCCTCCTCCATCAAATTTCAAGAAGCAGTTTTTTTTCTGTGTTTGATATATTTCATTTTGATCATCACTGGCAGACCCTAATGTCGTATGTCTTTGAACAATTGATAAAAAGAAATAGTCGTTGACAATTAAGTAAGTACCATCATGCTTCTTTCACACTTAAAGAGAACCTTGTTCATGGCCATAGTCATTAAAACTAATCATGATATGATTATGTATGACTGCATTTATAGGATTCAAGCAGTCAACTGACATGTTTCATGATCAGTCTGTTTTGTATATAGAAATAATAGGAGTGTTTTTCAACTGTGTGTGTGTGGATCATGACAAAGTGGCCAGTTCGTGTATCCTAAGTTACAGAATAGGTAAAATTAGAATTATGAATGATATACATACATTTTGTTCTCAAAATAATATATTCTTAAGGGTATATGTAAAAAAATAAAGGTTCAGTTGTACAAAATATGTAATTGACAAAAATAATTATGTCATTAATGTTCTTCAATGATAGATTAGATGACAACTTAGTTATTTCATGATAGGTTAGCTAATCATATCTAACATACATAAGAGCCAGTGTCTTTACCCGATGCTGAGCTGAAATAATGGCTTTTACGTTATGTTGCATAGCAACCAAAGTATAACCTAATATTGTTGTTATTCTTTGTGTACTGGAAGTGGATTTTGGTGAAGCACTTAATGACTAAAGTCCATCCTGAAACATTTAGTGGCTAAAGTTCACTCTGAAATCATTACTGACCAGTGCCAATTCTGAAATGTGTAATGTCCAGTGTCATCTTTGAAATGTTTAGTGACCATTAGTGAAACATTAGTGGTCAGTGGCCACTCAGACATGTTTACTCACCAATGTCCACCCTGAAATGTTTAGTGACCAAAGTCCTTGACACATGTGGTGATCAATATCCACTCTGGAATGTTTAGTAACCAAAGTCCACTGTGAAATAATGACCAATGCTGGTTGCACCCACTGCATATAAACCCAAACATTTTTGCTAACAGTGCATTGTATTCAGTCTCCTTTGCTTAAAAACAAACACAATGTAACTTTCCTTATTGAAATAACACATGGAATGACAAAAGTTGGTTGTAACTGGCCTACTAGATAATCGCATTGCATATATATGCTATGATCCAAGGTATTGCATTGGCTGCACATTTTATTTATTCATCATTATCCTTCAGGAAAACTACCATTAAATTTATTCAAATTGGCATCTGCATGGGGCTTTTACAGTTTTTAAATAATTACAATCTATTACTTTTTAACAGATTATATGTTAACTTTCTTTTCTAAATGTAATGATTTACTGACAAAAAGGTAAGGGAATATAAAAGCTCTGTTTTGGCTATTCGTGCTCTTTTAGTTGTTTACATGTATGTCACAAAACAGAGGAACTACATTAATATGTCTAGCAGCCAAACATTTGCACAAAAACAGATTCAGGAAATGTTACATAGAGAATAATCTGAATATGGATAGCAAAAGAAATACATGCAAACACAAGTGAACAAGTAAAACAAACCTTTATAAACAATAATGATTGTGGTTAATACCAAACTGGCCAGCTTCTTTCTTTCAATATGACTTCTTAATGGCTGCTTGGGGTACAAGCTTTCCAAGTACATCACATGGAACAAGGAAAGGAAAAAGCTAGACAGAGGGCTGCTGGTGTAGTATCCCACAATCCTTTGATTACTTAAATCAATGATTATTTCAAATAACATGTACAAGGGAGAGAACCCCCAACTTGTACATGTATTTATGCCAGTTGTTGAAATGGGCTTGTTCTATCCCAAGGTGTAGAAACACTGACATAGTGGCAAAGTGGTACAAGCTTTTGTGGGATGGCTGTTGTCATATATAACTTTTGACTGATCAAAAGTAATATATTAGTACGTGTTTTTAACTTTTTCTTATCTAGCTTATAGGAATGTCCTTATGTGTGTGTGTGTGTGTGTGTGAGAATATGTTCATGAAAAAAAACAAACTTACCTGAATATACCTTACTTCAGATAGATTCTGAAGTAGTTATTGAAGGGTGAAATTAACAGTTATTTCAATTGTGACAACCTCCCCCTCTCATTATCCCAGGGTCTTCTCAAACATGAAACTAATAATGGTCATGACACCTGCGTGAAGACAACGAAGGGAAACACTAAAGGATCAGCAATCAGATGAAACATGTTAAAATAAACAACACTCAAAATATATTACAATGAAATAACTCAAAAGTAAATCATAACAGAAAAAATCATATTTCACAAATAAAAAAAAAAAGATAAAATGACATCAAGAGGAAAAGTGTAACTACAATAAAAGTCGAAATTGCAGTAGAAAAATTTAAATATAATAAATGCAAAATAGAGTTAAATTCAGAATAAAAATAGATAAAAGCCGAGTTCTCAGTATTCCCACAAACACTTACATAAAATCATAAAGTGAAATAAGAATTAATACAAAAATTTAACACAAAGCAACACTGGGGAGTTCATACGTTACACGATAGAAAAAACACAAAAGTTAAACATGTTACAGAAAAAACTTTAAACAAATTATGATGTAACATTTATACATAACTCGTGATTCTCAAAATATAAAAGCAAATATAAATCAAATTGTAAAGAACATCATGAAACAAAAAAAAAGTACAAAACGGAGGCAAAATTTGAAATAAGTTACAACTGGACATTTTGCAAAATACTAGTTAGAGTACTTGGGTGAAATATAAACTCGTTTTTAACAAAGGATAGAAAATTGTGCTTCAATTTTTTTTTCTTAGCGTAAACATTAAAAGTGCCATAAAAAACATAAATGTAACCCTTCTGAAAAGAAATGCATACTGTTTTCAAGAATTCTATCAATATGTCATCCTGTATCAACGTGTGTTGTGTTTGGTGTTGATTGATCAAGCAATGTGTTGATTGATCAAGCAATATAAGGAGCAGATACACATACACTCATATTGACATTTATTTATATAGATGAGGGAATTTTAAAGCAAAAATAAAACACTATGTTAACTGAATAAGCCATAATAAAAAATGGACTAAATTGAAACTTAAAACTGCATAAACAAAATACCAATAAGCTATATATTTGTACACAATATATTATACAGTATGCTTATTGAGAAATGACAGAAGGCTATCAAGGTGCACCAAAAATCTCCACCTCTCAGTGTTAATCTTTAACCTCTTGAATACCTCCCAAGAAGCACGTTACTTCCTCCTGGAGTTGTCAACTTTTTTTTGCCAGTTACTTGTGTGCATTGTTTGGGGTAGCTCTGAAGAGGGTATCTATGCACTGTATCAATGCCCAAGCCTCTGTTCACTACACAGCATGGGCCTGGTAGTGGTGGCACAAGTTATCCATGAATGCCAGATCTATCCATTTACTCACAGTTACTCGTGTCTTAAAGTCAATTGAATCATCATCTTACTAAATATCAATGGCAAGATGCCAGAGAAGACTAAAGCTAGAAGGCTTGCCTATCAGATTGGAACACCATTACTGTCATCATTAGGTGGTTAGCACATTGGAAGAGCGATGTGTACCAATGCTACTGAATTTGCACCTGATACATGGGAAGGTTTCAAAGCTGGTCAGGACACCTTGATAGTAGTTTTATATCTAAATGAAGCCTAGAATAGAGTCTAGCTGCCCATTCTTGCTGATAAAATGTGTAGAATAGGTATCAGTATAAAAAATGTAAGATGGGTGGATCATAGCTGCTCTAACTACCAGAAGATGTGTCATGAAGCATGGAAGCTGGAAGGGAAATTGGATCTCTATCAATACCAGTTTGCATTGAGAATCACCTTTTTCAGCGATCTTCAACAATTACACTATGGATCTAGCTGGCCTTAGCAGTCCAACCAGTTGCTGTATCTTAGTCTTTACTGACAACATTCTGGTGTACAGCAGAGGCTCTAGGAAAGCTGAACTGAAGAGCAAGATGCAATTATTTCTTAGCAGGTTGAGCAAATGGTGCAATAGCACAGGTATAGTCAAGAATCCTGCCAAAGAAACAGCCGTGTTCTACCCACTGAATAACAGAAATACTCTTTAAGACAAACATTAACACTTAATAACCAGACCTCTCAAAGGCTTCAGTGAACTGAAAGTTGCAGCAGGAAATGGAGCTGAAGCATGTCATCTGCTTATTCTCTACTAAAGTCTTATCCACTCCATACTGGATTATGTACTGTTGATGATCAGTATGAGTGCTACACAGCTATATAAGATTGAAAAGATACAAAATACTTGTTTAAGACATGGGATCTAAAAGATACAAAACACTTGTTTAAGAATGTTCATGGGATCTACTTCCATCACTCCCATCAAAGCATTATAGCATCTCACAAACCTTAACAGCATCACTGAACACCAACAGCATTTACAAGTAAAATTCTTCAGCATTGCCTTGCAGTCTAAAGACAATATATTTCATCAATGAGCTACTTCCATTTATAGTTGGGACATTTCAGCTGTGTGATGACCTCACAGACACTAACCAAGGAGACATTCATAGGTGAACAGGTGCTGTACAGTCAACAAAATAATTTATCACCATTAGATCACAGATCTCACCATGTGGAATAAACATGCCATTGGGATTTGTGAAAATCAACCTTAACAGAAAAAGTAGAAATTGGGCAGACGGTGAAGCAGATGTAAAGACCATGATGGACAGACACCTGTTATAATAGCCACAGATGATTCCTATACTAAAGATAATGAGAGCTGGTGGAGCATTCAAGCTTTTCACAAGCAGTACAAGGATGGGGCTGGAAGCCATAAAGCAAAATCTCCTCTGGATTGCTGAAAGAAATGAAATGCAAATGGACAATGCCACAAACAAAATATTTGTGATTGACTCACAAGCAATAGTGAATAAAATTGAGAGTGATTGATTCCCAGATGGATGGTAGAAAACCAAGCAACTGCACGATATGACCACCACCTGGATATATGAGCCAGACTATGCAGGGGTAAAACTAAACAAGGAAGTTGACAAGCTTGGAAGAAAAATCCCTTTATAAAATTGAGCATAACTGTATTAACAAAATATTGGACTCATCTGAACTGGTAAGATGAGAGTAGTAATTATAGAAGTTTCTTTACGTTTGGAGTGAATGAAACTGGTAGAAAACAAAGTACTTGTATGGTGTAGCTGAGAAAAGCAAGAGATAGGAAAACATTATGACAATATACACCTAGAAGAGCACCAGTAACATCAATTAAAGGAACTCTTTTTACCTTCTCCATGGCAGCCTGTCATGAGATGAGGAGTCAGCACTTCTTGGCGTAAGTCACGCAATTGTAATGTGGTACTAAACTCAACCTAATTTGCTGTAGGAGAGACTTTCTGAATATATGAGATAAATAATGGAAGAATAATGAACTATTTCAAGTTAAAAAAAGGAATATTAGTTCAGTAGCCCACTTTCCCATGTCCTTAGATTACTTATGTCAACAATTATTCTGAATAATATATATAAACAAGAACTTTCACAATTCATACCAACTTGTACATGTATGTGTCTCACCCCATGGATATGGGCTTGTCACTTTCCAAAGAATAGGTATAAATAGAATCAGATTGATAAAAGCAGCTTCATGATAGTTTTTGTTATATATAAACTTCATCTAAGGATCTTTACGTATTTACAACCTTTTGACATCTGGTTTACAAGGATGTCATTAACTATGTGCAGAACACCTACATAAAAAGATACCTTACTACAGGGATATTCTAAACTAATTATGGAATGGTGATGTTAAGAGTTATTTCAACTGAGACAGTACATTTTTGTAGGCTGTATTGTTTTTTAGCCAAAGGGAAATTTGACTTAATTATGAGCATTTGGTTTAATGTCAGTAAATTTCACCAAAGTTTTAGAACAGTTTGAGCCAAGTATGAAATGAAAATCAGGCTAGAGTTAGTGAGTGGTTTCTGTTAGTCTCTTAATGAGTAATTAGAGCATGGTGTAGTCAGTTTATTGCTATCAGCCAGTTAATTAGTTCAATGCTGTAAATTTTAAGTTTATGGCAGTGACAAATTACAAAAATTATGAAAATTGGCCTGTATGTGGGATTTGTGTTTGGGAAGTTAGGCCTATTGTTAATTTCGTAAAACATGGAACTTGTAATTATTAGAACTTGAAGTAAAAAAATAAAATATTTTTGTTGACATTAAGAGGATTGGACTTTGCAATTTTCCTTTTTACCGAATAATCTTAAAACCCCCACCCAGCAGTAAATACCATTAAAACAATATATAAGAGCAGTATTGAACCTCATCCTATAAAATATTTACTTGTGTAGGTTATTGTTTTGCATGTTATGGCAAGTTAGCACATTATTATATCGTTTAATTTTTTTTTTTGTCCAAGAGAGCATTGGCTATTGTCACATCATCAACAACATATGATGACAAGTTTGTATTTAAGATAATTTTGTCATGAATTCATGATGCATTTTCTTTAAAATTATTTTTAATAAGTACTAGAGTTGTCACTGACATATAGTGAAAGAGAGAAAGAAGTTTGATCACAGACACGTACGGGAAAGCAGGAAAAATGTATGGCTCACATAAAGTGTGTGAGTAAAGAAGATAATAATCTGAATTATGACACACCAAGACATGGTTTACATACTAAAAATAACTGGGCACATGTCAGATAGCTTCTCTTTGTGCAATCTTAAAAACACACTAGCTAATGTGCTTTTTTTTTTCCCTACCTGAGAAGCCCTCCAGTGGCTCAACAGTAAGTCTGAAGGCTCACACCACAAAAACCCACTGTTTTTTGTACTCGTAGTGGGCACAGCACAGATAGCCCATTGTGTAGATTTGTGCTTAAGAGCAAACAAACCTACTTAAGAAAGATAATGGAACAACCAAAGGATTTTGTGAAGTCTAATTACATGATTAAAAAGTTTAAATATTTATCAAAAATTTAGCATCACATTATCATTTCAGTCTGGGAACTTTTATCTGTTATCTTTATCGATCTGTAGAAGATCTTATACAAGTTAAGACTGACAATTGATCTGATATGTAAAAAAAAAATTAAATTATGTAGTAAAAGTAAGATAAAGTATTATAGCAGGAATGACTATAACTGATTGATTTATTGAATTATTATGTGTATCTTCTGAAAATCTATTTAAAAATTAAGCTGTTGAATACCACTGTTAACAAGAAATTAGTTTGGCTCAAAGTCTGCATATATTT
>NW_013666734.1:286485-316634 GCF_000517525.1 Limulus polyphemus | reverse complement strand
TTGAATATTTGGTTCTGACTGAAATTTATTATTCATTGTGTCCCCAGTTAAAATTTATTATTCATTGTGTCCCCATTTAAAATTTATTATTCATTGTGTCCCCAGTTAAAATTTATTGTGTCCCCAGTTAAAATTTATTATTCATTATGTCCCCAGTTAAAATTCAAAATGTTTCCTAGATTTTTGAAATTATATACATATTTCACAAATATATTTCTGTCATTTTTTGGAAAATCATTTGGAGTTTTAGGTAAGAGTGTGATCATTATTAATGATAATGAATAATGATATTACGCCACTATGGAATGTTTTGCATATTTTACGTAAGATTGCATAATCAGTGTTTGAATTTGTAGACTAAGTAAAGTCATGTTTAGGTCGTTATTCTCATATATACAACTTTTGAATTTATTATGACTTAGTTTGTTTCTTTTTGCTTGGCATGTTGTGCTTGCTGGCTGGACAGTCCGATTGATAGCGTTTGAAAAAACTTTCTAAAGTGTGAGTGTTGTTATGGTTTGAACACCTAGATATTAAATGAGGCATGTCATTGGCAATGGATATAGTGGACACAATTTGATAGAAATACTTATTATACACTCTTCTTGGAAAAATTCTAAAGCAACTGAGTAGAAATGTGTTTGTTGTTATTTCTTAAAACGTAAGAGTTAAATTGTTGTTGTTGTTGATGGGGGAATTTCATTAATTATGTCTAACATGCTAGTAAATATTGTTTTATGCACTTTTTACTTTAGGTAAGATTGCATATTTTAAAATTTTGCTGCATAATCAGTACATAATTCTTTTATGCATAATCAGCAGTTTTATTGTGCATAATCTCAAATTGTCAGCAATATAATTTCAGCTTTCCTTGCTAAAGTCCTGTTAGAACTTCGTTAAATACTTGCATGATAATGATTTGGGAACACTTTTGAATAAAAAGTGCTTTTAAGAGTTATTATTTCTGGAAATAATATGGCATGTGATTTATGAAAGTCTAGATAGTTAAAATTAACAATCAGTAGTTAAATGTTGTATATAAAATATGTAAAAAAACATGAGCTTAGAAATTCAAAGACTGATTTCATAACTTTTACAAAATCATATTATGTATATTTAAACATATACATTTTTCTTGAATGTATTTTGTTAAACCTTGGGATGAACTTTTGTAGAGCATGTGGCTAATTATAAAATAGATATGTTCATATAAATAGCTGTGATGGGAAACATGGGGTGGCCATAGTGATCACTATTCAGATACAGTGTTATCCTTGGCCTGAACAACTATTGATATTATGTGTGGCATGCTCTTTAACTAATTTCTTACTGGTGCAATTTCTCTTATTGTTTCAAATGTATCAAAAGCTCAGAATTTGATTATGACTGATGACTATGTTGTAATTGTTCAAAATAATCCTTCTAGATAGTCCAAAAGATGTTTTATAGGGCCAAGATCTTGGTGGGCTATCACAAGCCATTGATATTATGACTTTGATACCAATCATGTGTTATAACATTATGGGCTAGACAACAAGGGACCATTTTGTACTTCTCTCCTTGCTTAACCCTATTGGCATGGGTCAAAGGTCATGTCATTACGTTTGTTGACTCGAATTAAAAATTTTATTGAACTACTATTTTATGAATGTATGTCAGTAAGTTTGGTATCAAATTGTAGATTATAATTCAAATTTTAGTATTATACATTAGGTATTTCTTAATTAAAAAGAAAATATTAAAAAACCTAAATATCAACTTTTGTGTCACGTGGTAAGTTGAATGCAGCATTGGTTCAGATTAGATACTTGTGGTGTCCGAATACAGGGTCTATAGTTTCTTATGAATTAGGAACTCAAATTTCTGATATTGACAAGCTAGAATATTAAATAAGAATTCTCTCATCTTTTCTATTTGCTGAAATATTGCCAAATATACGGACACAGTGGCTCTGCCTATTTCTTTTCCATTTTTGGAAAAACTTACTCATATATACCTACTTCTGTCTATGATATGTGAATATTCAATTAAAAGCTCAGAATGTCCCCTAGTGGCTTTCTCGGCCTTTTTGAAATATTCGAATGGCAAACTATTTCCTTTTATGCTAAATTCCTAGCAGTAAGGTAAGACATTAGTAAGCTCCAAATATCATATTTTTTTAGACCCAAATACAGCTTAATTACTAAGCTTGATAAATCATAGTGAAATTTTATGGTATTGATATAGTAATTTATGGTTTCAAAACGTATATATATATAGAATTTTAAAAAAAATGTAGTTTCATATCCTCCATGTGCAAAATTTGATAAGGCTTAGCAACCTACATCAAGCAGCAAATGAGTACAAAGTTCATAACCAGAAGAGAGAGAATTGTTTGCTTTACCTCTTTATTTACTGTTCCATGTTTTAAAAAAAATAAGTTTAAGATTTATTTCTAAATACTAATAATGTATATACATATATAATGTACTATAACTGAAATGTGACTGTATTTTACAAAATACTAGTACCCCCTAAAACACAGCCAAGACAGGTCATTTAGTAAAGGCCAGTTTTATATTCTTGGATACGATAACATGAGTGCACATACACCACATTATTGCAACTTCTGTTATGCTAGCCAGGCATGTCTGAAAGGTTAATATAATAAAAAAAATATATATATATAGATGTATAATGTTATAAGAGTTAAGCTGTTTAGACTAAACATTTGTGTTTTCTTTTTTTGATCTCAAGTCATTCTAGAACGATAAAAGCATAATTTATATTCCTAATTTTTTATGCTGGTTACGAGGTCGGTCAAATCGACTGAACCCGTACAGAGATTTGATAGTGAAAATAACAGATAAAATATAAAGTTTGTCTTAAAAAAGGTTTGATAATTATCTGGAGGTTATAAAGATTTTGCATGTGAAATTTGAAAATTTTCTGATGCAGAAAAGTATTTTAAGTCTCAAAACCAAAATTACTTTGCATGTTGGATAGTCAACAATTGAAAAGAAAAAAGGCATGAGACAACATTACTTAAAAAATCTTATAACTTAATAAAAATCTGATATTTTGCATATGAAAGCCTTGTAATGTTTACTGATATTTGCAAAATTTTGTGAAGATACACTTACTAATTTAAAAGTTATAGCATGAAAACTATAACAAGTACAAAATGGTTATGAGGTCTGTCCCTGGGATAAGCCCATGCTGAAAGAGTTAAGAGCTTTTAACAATTCAATTGAGCTTGTTGAGGTGATTGAAGTGAGAAAGAAGTTTAGAACTGGAGGTAAAATAGACAATTTTCTGTTTAGAAAACAACATAATATATTATGTCATTTGATAGATCAAAACTTTGGCTTTTTGTTGGTTATAAATAATATAGTACAAAATGTTGGAGAGAATTTTTGACAGTTTGTGAAAGAGAGGATGTGATAGTTTATGGCTTTGTAAACAAATAAGATTGAAGGCTATAAAATTGCTTTGCCTGAGTAATATTTATATTATAGTAATTTACATTAATTTCCTACTTCTCACAGGGGTAGAATGTTAACTTGACAGCAACTGTGCTACAGTCATGATTTATACTCAGGTGCAGTTTAATTGGAAAATTATGATAGTATTCCTTGATCATACGAAGTAAACATCAGTCTAAGTTAACTTGTTAACTTGTCTAACATATGAACAGAATTCTAGACCTGGTCATTTGAGTATTTGTGAGAATTAAATAATTCAGTTAAGCACTTCATAGTTGTGACATGAGGAAAGAGGAGAGCTCTTTTGGACATCATATATGCAATTCCAGTAAGTCTGTTAGCATTCTTTCTGCCCTAATGTTGACTATTGGACATAGCCCATTGTAAAAGTGAAGTTTTAGAGTATTAATAGCTGACATTTAGAGAAAAAAAAATTTTTTTGACAAGGAATGTCTATAAAAATTTTGCCCAAATTATCTCTTATTTACTCACCAACTGAGGCCCAACTTTGTTCTTTTGTCAGCTTTTGTTGTTCATCTATCTCATGTTTTTGTAAGTTGCTTTTTTTAAAGGCTAACCAAGTAATGCTGAAAGCTGTTGCTTACAAGGTAAATAGTTTCATTCTGTCTTTTGCACAGTTACTTCTTTTCTGAATCAAGTAATTTTGCCACTTTTCTGCTTTAGAAAATGATAGCATTTTGAGAAGAGGAGTCCAGGTTTAGATATGAGCAACATGAATACTTGAATGAATTACACATTTAATCCTTACCAGGAGATTAATTCTTCTCTTTTGTGATTAAACCCCACTTTATTGCTATTAAATGAAGATAATCCACTGATCCAGGATGGTCACCAAAAGTTTATTCATACCTTCTTTAGAGACCCTTTCAAAACAAAAGCATGTGGTTACTGTTAGCAAGTCACAGTTTTAATAGGCAGTGTTCCCTCCATCCCTACTTCTGGCAGCCTGACAAAACTGCAAACTTGACCAAGTTTCTTCAAAGCATAGTAGTAACAGTAGTGGCAACATGGGTTATGTAATTTCATATTTTCCTTTCAGTGAGTGAGTTTTCCATTGTAAGTTGCAGTGTGATACCTTTTATTTCATGGCCTGTTGGTTAAATTAAAATTATGAATGTGTTAATTTCAGTTATTTTATTGTGTGTAAATGAATAATAGACTAGACATTTATGAGATTAGCAAAAATATGTATAGTTGTTTAATCATCACTTGATGTAAAGCTAGACTTTGGGTGAAATATTTATATATTTGCCTTTTTTACAAATACACCAATGCATCATTTTAAAAGTATACAGAAGAAATTGAGTTATTCAGTAAATCACATATTTCAGAAATTTTATTAAGTGGTTATAAAGTAAAACAGCACAGAACTTGTATAAAACATCATTTTTCATGATAAGAATCATTAAATGATTGACATTCTTCAAAATAATTTTTGTTTGAAAGAGTATTCACTAGTACAATGTAAGGGCTTCATGGTATATACTCCGTGTAACATAGAACATGTAGTTGTTATGAATTGGTGTTATACACAGGACAGTCATGCTGTTCATGTAACCAAACTACACCTATTTTAACATAGCATATGGACAATAGATACCTAATGCTATCAATTTTGAGCTGCTGACTAGATGAAAGGTAAATGGCCAGCAGCACTCCCTGCTAATTTTCTGACTAATTATGTGTTAAATTAAGTGCAATTTTTTAAAAATTATATTATGTTTCTAATTTGTAATGAGTAACTGTATTCTTTAATGTGGTATAAGCAAGCTTGGATATGGGGGGGGGGGGGGTCTGGACTCCTTCATTTTTTCATGGTTTGATATCTATTATTTCATGATATATAATCAGGCATGTATCTATGGAAGCCAAAGGGGCAACACCACTTCCACCTTTTTTCAGAAATGAATAACTTGTTTAATGTTGTATAAGCTGATGCAGATCTTAGGTGTGTGTGGGGGTGCCTAGAAAGTGAAAAAAAACATCTTTTGGGAATTAATAGTAATTGTGTTTTTTAATGTTGTAAAAGCAGACATGGATGTAAGGGAGGGGTCAGACCCTCTCCACCCATTTTTTTCAGAAGTTAATTGTTATTTGATTTTGATATTGCAGATCTAGGAGGTTTGACCCCACTATTTTCTTTCAGACATTTAATAAAAAAAAACCAAAAAAACCAGCCAGACCTCTACACTGCCATACATTTTCAGAAAGAAACATTACATTTCATTATTCTTATTTGATTGGGCTATTAATTAGATAAAAGTTTTTTTTGAGGTTGTTTTTGAAATCAATATAACTGTTCAGATAAGACCTAATCCAACAACTGATTATTTCTAAGTTAATACAAGATTATGACCATCAGTTAAAACAGAACTTTAAAAATAGGTATAAAGAAAGTTTGAATATAATTGGACAGAACAAGAATTAGTCTATCACATCGTGGAAGAGTAAATATATATAGGTTTAAAAGGTTTTTATTGTAGTTTCTTGGAATGTTCATCATAGATCCTTGTATTTGTGTTTAACTATGCCTATTTGAAAGCTAAAGAAATTTTCTTCAAAGAAAGACATATGAAATAACTTGAGATAAAGTAAGTTTTTACAGTTTAGAGATAGGTTGAATGGGTAACAAAGAAAACTTTATTAGAAGTTTGTACATGGTACCAAGTATTTGGAAAAGATTTTGTCATAATCAGGTACAAATAGTTTACCTAGATTCAGGAATTATATATATATATAATATGAAATGTAGTCATGATTAGGGATTGCTTAAGGCTTAAGAAAAGTATATCTTGTTGATGTTTCGGCTCTTTATTTAAAATTACAGTGTTTTTCTCCTTAATAGATACACTATGGTTTTATTGAGTTGCAATGTTTGTAAACATGATTTTTTTTTTCTCAATCATGTTCACCAAATAAAATAAAATTGTCATCAAATCAGGTAGATTTAGCTCAGTTTTCTGTTTAGTGAGTATGTTTGGTAACTGCAAAATATTTTGATGACTCAATTCTTTATTGAATATTATCTTAACAAATATCCTTTTCAGACAATGTACATATACAAATTGGCTAACTGGCTACTTAATCATTTCTAATTACAATCATATGTTTTAAATAAAAACATTATTACCCTCATTGGTGATAATAAAATAAATATTTAATTATAATTTATTTGACTTATAGAAGACTAGTGTAGTATCAATTACATATTTTGAAAACAAATATAATGGCAACCACCTGGTGGTATTCTGTCAAATTAACAATTCATTCATCAAGTAGGAAATGTCCAGCTTATTTTAAAAACAATTGTGGTAAAACATTTTTAGACTGTCTTTTGCAAATAGAATACCACAATGATAGAATTGTACCAAGTTTTAAAAACTAATGAGTGTAGTGCATGCCTGTTTTTTGCTTGTATGGGGTTGGGTAGGTGTAGGAAAATACACTCATCAAATGTAATTGATTAAAGAGCCAATTAATTACTCGATTAGCAAATACCACTAATTGCCCAGTTCTAACAAAATTGCTATCCGCTATTGAGGTGAAAAGCTCATGGATACTGGATATAGTAGGTATGGTTGATAGTATATATACTTATCTTTACTTTCATTTTTGTTAATAACCTCCTATAGTTCTGCAGTTCTTCTAACTTATCTGTCAATTTAAACTTATGGCATTTATTACAGATTTCCCCCCTTATGTCTTTAGTAAACCAGTTAGGTATTGATCTTCTCTGTTATCCTCTTTTTAGGAACATGCCTATTTTACATTAAAAACAGTATCAGGTAGACGGTAACACTGCCTATGTAGGGATGACTCGGATTGTTCATCAAAATGGTATTTTATGTAATGACTGAGTCACAAGTTCTGGAAATGTCTGTAAATATTGTAGCAAATTATAAGTATTATTAATTAGTAGTAATTAAAAACAACATAATTCTAGTGTAAACTTTTGAAGTTAACTACAGGGTGAAACAGGAATTATTAGCCAATAATAGAGAAACAATAAATATTACAGTTGGAACCCCATTGTATTTAGAACTTGGTTATAAATACGGTCTTCATATGTCTTTTGAAACATTGCATTAAAAAAAGCAAACAAGTAAAGAAAAAAAAATCAAAAATAAGAAGTAAATGTAGGGATGAGTAATATCAGTTCTTCAAAAACAAGATAGTAGGGATGGCATGTGCATCATCTCTACATGATAACACAGGCAAGAATTAACATAGCAATATATATATATCTATTCAATCACAATTGTGTTTATCTTATTTATGTCAGTTAACATTCTCCTACACTGTGCCTGTGATATATGTGATGATGAAAAGGCAATGAGACAAGAGGATGTTAGTTCTCCATCTAGTGATGATAGTCAAGATGATTATAAGTGGATAAATCTTTTAGAATGATGATGCTATTTGTTGTGGTGCTGTTTTGATTAATGCACTTACAGCAGAATTTGTTTTCTGTTGATTTGATGTCCTACTTTCAAGCATTAGACTATTTCACTCAACCAATAGGAGGGCAACATAGCCTTCAGATACATAAAGGTACCAATACTGAAAAGAAAGACATACTGTTTTCAAGAATTCTGTCAACATGACTCTCCTTCATGACGTTCCTCATGTTATCCTGTATCATTGTGGCAAGTTTGGTGTTGATTGATCAAGAAATGTAGAAGGAACACACACACACACTCATTGATGTTTATTTATATAGATACATGTAATGTTTTATGTTATATGCTGTTTATGTTTATTGGTATTGATACAAGTTTTTCCAATTTGAAAATGATTACTTTCTTATACATATCTTACCTGAAAAATATGTAATATATTCTCTAAAACTAAAGAGTTTCCTGGAGGCAATTATTATTAAATAGTTTGAAATGCATCTTGGTCTTTAGTGTTTTTTGTGGTAAAAGAAAATAGTGGTGGGATATGTGAAAAAGAAAAAAAATGTATGCATGGAGTTAAGACATCAGATTTCATTTTTAGTTAAAGAAATGGATTGTTCTTTTCAAATGTACTGTGTTTTTACCTAAAATATATATTCATTTAAAAGTGTCCTTGGATTTTTCATTGTATGCTTTAATTGTAAAATTTAATTGTTTTGTTTTTTTCTAGTTCAATTTTGTCATATTTGCTTCAGCTGTGTAATAGTCAACCCTGTAGTATTTTCTTAAGATGGAAACAGCACCTTCACTCGAGACTGTCTACCAAGCAATTCATGCACTGTATCATAATCCTGACCCAGCTGGCAAAGAAAAGGCTTCATCATGGTTAGGAGAACTACAAAGATCAGTAAGTAAAGACAAGAGAAAACAAAACAAACTATTCCATAAGTAAGATATTCTAATTAAGTTGAAGTTTAGGTATCTAGTTTGCTAGGAATTAAGAATCTGTAATTAATTAGTCTGGTGGAGTAAAATTTATGCCTATTTTTGTTTATTGAGTTTTGATATTAGTTAATAATATTCAGTAGTTTGCTTGCTTGATATAAAAATGCAGCTTTGGCATTTCAAAAACGTATAAACAAAATTCCTGATATCTCTTGTGATGAATCAAAGGGTGTTGCAAATGTTGATGCATTATTCTCTTCTCAAAAATAGATGCAAGCAACAGATAAAGTGGGCACAAATACCAAACAAATCAAGCATTGTTGTTCACATGTTAGATAAGAGATGTGGTTCAGTTTGAGTGGCTAAAACTACACAACATACATGAACTACATAGTGCATGTGGTGCACTGTATAAGTGCATCTGTACCACATTTTATTTTAGCCTTGTGCTTGCATTTTCCAAGGCTAGTTTTGAAACATTTTATTCATTTTATGCTTGTTTAATGTATGTGTGTATATATGTATCTATGGCCTTATGAAACACTGAATGCAATATTCATGATGTTAAAAACCATGTAGGTTCAAGAAATCTTGATAGAAATGAATAAAAACCCTATAACCCAAGTGCTTTTGAAAGGTGGACCTTTCGTCTTCAGGGGCAAACTGCAATAGATGGACATTTGTGCTGTGTTGTGGAAAACGCAGGTTCAAAAGTCTGACAGGAGGACTGGTTCCATGTATGCCTTATGTTTTTCAACCAGTATTGCTGAGAGTCACTGTTAAATATGATAGCTATTCTGTTAGAAAATTTATGTATTTTCCAATATGTAACACACAATATTGTGTATGAAGTTTGGCATTTTGTAACCTAATTATGTTGCTAAAATGTCATTCACCCTTAGCTAGCCTATATGGATCAACTGTGTGTCAGTATTGGGTCTTGCTGAAATTATGTGTGACAAATTTCCTATGCTGTATATTTCAGTATTACAAAGGCTTTGGAGGAGAAATGTCATAAACTGCAATAAAACAAAATAAATCTTTGAATTTAAATGGATAAGAGAAATGTTAATTCCAAAACATATTTACTTTCTTTCACACTACAGCTGTTACTCAATTGCCAGGGTTTCCTTCTTTTGCCCATCTAAGCATTGGTCTGAATTTTTCTTGCTTGCTCTAGTCTTTTTTTTCCCCACTTACTCGCCCTTGGCAACATCTGTCATGTGACACTCTTTACCTACGTCCTATTTGTAGTGAGATGAAGACGTATGTATTTGGTTCAGTGGTGTTCCTTCAGGTGGCTCTGAGACTGCAATAGAGGGTGATCATAGATATTTTGGAGATAATTTAGAATAGCTTTTTCCTGCACCTTCCTTTATTCTGTTGGCTTCTCAGGAAGCCACTTTGGGATCAGCTGCCTTGTGCTCCTTTTCTTCAGTTGATCCATTGAGTGTGTTATGTTTTGGGTTCTTGTCCCAGTTCCTTTTGAGCTTGCACCTTCTTTGATGGATAAAATGTCTAGAAATAAATAATTATTTCTCCTTTCATTCACTGATCTTGTGGTTCATGCAGGAAAGTTTACTGCTCAGTTACTTGAAGGAAGAGCAATGCCTTGTCTGCCGCAGTTGTCGGAACTACGTGGTTTAGCCTATCATTGCCAGGTGGAAGCATATTCTGATTCTCAAAGAATACATCTGCTCCTGGAAATTTGGGGTTCTAGAGCGGAATCTATAGTTAACCTGAATAGATCATAACTTTCTAGGATTTTTCTCGCCCTATATATATATGGTGTCGAGTTATTTATTAACCTTTTCAAACTTTCTTGGAAGATTCTCAGGATCACTACGTCCATTGATGATGAGTTGGGACCATTGTTACCATGCACATTGGCTCAATTGTTAGCTTCTACATTCATCCCTGTTGTCATTGGCACCTTGACTTTTCTCGGCTCCTACAGTGGGTCATAGTTCTGCCCCTATTCAATGGTCCCGACATCAGCCACTCAGTCCATTGATACCCAGAATAGATTCTGTCCATATCCAAGGGTTCTGCTGCTCAGTCAGAATGCTACCTGCAGCGTCAGTGACTACTGTTTGCCTCTGGAGTCTGTGGGGCTCGGCTCTGAGAATTCCTGGATGTGTGGTAAACCTGTGAATCCATGGACACTACAGGTCAATGAGTTAGGATTAGTCATTCAGATCACATCTTCACATCCATTATCCACCCAGCCTGTAGTGCTTCCACCTCCTGCAGATCCTCAGATTTTGGAACTTTATTCTAGGGCTATTAGAGTTTTTTTGGTTTGGGGGCAGGGAGAGAGTGGTACCAGTTCTTCCGTGGTTTTATTCCCATTTGTTTGTTGGACCAAAGAAGACAGGAGATTGGCATCCAGTCATTGATCTTTCTCATCGATATCAATTTCCTAGATCCTTGAAGGTTTACAAGTAACTCATTCTTCATTCTGAGTCAGCATTTTTTTACTAGGTATGTGGATGTTCAAGTTAGATGTTGCTGACTCCTATCTGCACATTTCCATAGTGGTGGAGTCCCACCCCTATATGCATTTTGTACACAATGGTCATGTGCTGCAGTTCAGACTAGCATTGGCATCATATTTGTTCTGCCAAATTGTAGGAGTTTTTTCTCGTCACCTCCTTTTCCTAGGCCTGTGCACACACCATTCCATGGATGACTGGTTACTGCTGGCACCATCTTGTCAATTGGCAGAACATAACACCCGGATTCTACTTTCAGAAACAACCAAGTCAGGCTTCATTATCAGAGCTGAGTCATCTATTCTTGCTCCAACACAATATATCATCAGTCTAGGTATTTTTTTTCATCATGTATCTCAGTCGGGCTCCAAGCTATGGAACAGGAAGTCTGACTCTTTTTCATCTCTTCTTCTCCCACTGTGCAATTGGTTCTTTCTCATTTGGGAATGTGGGCTTCACTTGAATACCTCATTCCTTTGGGATGAGTGCACAAGAGATCCCTTCTTTGGTCTTTATATGACCAATGTTCTTGATTGTTTGTAATGTCCAGTGAGGGTCTTGAAGGTTTTGTTGCCTGCACTAATTCCTTTAGAAATGCTAGACAACGATTTTATTTATTGGGATCATTCAGTTTCCCAGAATTTATCCCTGGTTGCATTGACGAAGTTCGTAAGAAATTGATCCGTATCACTTATTCTGGGCTCTCTTTGAAGGTGAGGAGACTTCTGGGAGTCATGTCTCATCAAATTTGTCACATTTCTATGCCCTTAGCAGCCCGGTTGAATTGCCCACTGGAGGAAATTGTGTGGACTGCCACCAATACTTTTATCTCTCATTATTTGCATGATATGGCAGTATCTTCATCTGAGGGTTTTTGACTAACCCTTTCAGCTATATTAACCATATCCACTGGATTATACAGAGGGGTGAGTATTTTCATTGCTATTCTTGTTTCTTCTTTACCTTTCAGGGTCCCTTAACTTATTTTCACAGGATCCCACTCTGTGGTGAATGTTGCCCAGGCAGGTATGCTTTTATCAAACCAATTCTGCACTAGCAACCACTAATTCAATATACTCTATCTAGGTCACAACAGGCTCTGTAGAAATGAGGTGTTCCATATAACCACCTAGAGGCTGACTGATTAGTATTACTGTACTATGCTGGACTGCCAATCATGGACTATCATGAATAAAGCAAAAGGATTCTCCTGCTGATCATTGAATTAAATAAGTTGGGATCTGTTTGCTTTTAAAAATTTAGGTTACTTGGTTTTCCTATTGCACTGTTTCCAGAGCAATGTTCCTCAGAACTCCCCAATGTGCATTCCCCCCAAGATTCTACTGGTGAAGCTAGAGAGTCCTTATCACACCTGATTTCCAGTTACTGGGGTGGTAGACAGAAGTTCTTCCTCCAGAGTTTAAGTGAATTTCTCCACACTTGGAGAAGAGGGCAAAGTTGGAGCCCTCCTACCTGAGTCCCTGTTTGTTTTTCCCAGATGTCAGTAGGAAAGGCACCTCTTAATACCAGTTCAGATTTGATGCTCGGCTATCTGGTTGGGTTGAACATGGCCCTTCTTTTGGATCAGTATTGATTCAGTACATGGGCAAGGTAAATTCTTCTTGTCTCCAGAATTATGGTGAGGATGTGGAACAAATTGTGCTCAACAAAGGACCCGGGATGGAACCACTCTGCATTCAAAATTACGAGGAGACAGTGAACCCTCTTCCATGAACAACTCGGTTGGGGAGTGAGAATAAGAGTTAATAATTACAAACTGGATGAGTTCTCTTTCCTCAGGTTTAGTATGGCATACAGGATCCCGTCATTCCCAGTTGGGGGTGTTGCCTTTTGGACTTTTTCAGGTTGAGGAGAAGGTTTGTCCATTTCAGTGTTGCTTACCTTCTTGTTGTGATTCCAGTGGCATAGCTCTATGGCTACAGGTTTGAACCACTCACAAGTATGTGTGTTTGTGTATATATATATTGCAGTCCAATTGCCCAAGCCATCAATTTGGGAAATAAGGACCATGGCCCCTATAATTCCAATCCCAAGCAGTGGAACCTCAGCTATTTAGTTGTGGCCTGGCCAATAGTGATGATAGATCATGTAAACTTCCACCCGCAGTACATTAATTAAGTTCCAGGTGAAGAGCATACATGTTCTGGATGTAGTGGAGTTCCCCCACTAGGGTGCCAATCTTCTATTGGCATGCCCATGATCTATGCAAATGATTTCTGTATGAATAATGTCCTCACCGTCCCCTCCACCCTATCAGTGCGGGATTCTAGTTGTAGTGTGAGAGGAGGTAAGTATGTTTGGAAGTTAATGTTTTCTTAAATTGAAAATGTAATACTTACCTCATCTCCCACCCTTCCTCCCCACTAAGATCCAGTGTTAGAGACTGTGAAATGAGTCAGTCTCGAAAAAGTGATAACATTATCTGAATGAAGTGCTTATATACAGTACTAGGATAGAGGGTGCTTTGACGTAGGTGGAGAGTGTCACATAACAGATATTGCCAAGGGCAATTAAGTGGGGAATAAAAGACTGGAGCAAGCAAGAAAAGTTAATATCAATGCTTAGATGGGCAAAGGAAGGAAACCCTGGCAGTCGAGTAATAGCTGTAGTGTGTTAGGAGGTAATTATTATTGGAAATACCTTTTCAATTTAAGAAAATGTTAACTTTTAACCACATCTCCATAAGTCTTTGTTTTTATTATGTCACTAAATGGCATTATTATAAAACACAATTACGTTGATCCTAATTTCTTTATAGCATGAAATTATTCTCAGTGTCTTTCATTTACAGTAGTCATCTTTGGTAACAATGGGAAGAAAAATGGAAGCACTAAAACAATGGAAATTAACGTGTATTCCAATTTGATTCTGTGAGAGAAGGAAGATCTGTCTATTCTCTTCATTCCCAGTGTAAAATTAAACATTATACAAAATTCAATAATTTTATGTGTTTTTACCAGTCAAACTGAGCATATAATTGTGAATGTTTTTGAAGAGTAGTGTTATTATACTCTTCACATCTGCCTGTAAATCAAAATATATGCTATCAATATCAAAATAAATTTGGGAATATTTGTTTTCATAACATTGGATTCAGATCTCAGGCAGGTGATAAGAACACTGCAAAATAATGAAAGTTCTTGAATTTACTGACTTAAATGTGAAGAGTGCTGAAGTTGTAGTTCTCTAAATAACTTTATTAGCTAATAAGTATGATTTTAGTTTATTATAAAACTGAAGTATTTGTAGAATGGCTCTTTAAAAGAGTTTAGATTTTATTTACAAATTTGTACTTGATGGTATTTTAATTACTAATAAATATTAGTTGTTTCTGCTGAAAATCAAAGATTATTCAAAGAATTGCTGTCACCTGAATCCAGGGGTGCACTAAAAGTGCAGATAAGCATAAGCTATTAATGATGAAATGGAACTGTTGCTTACTGTATGCAAATTGATAAATTTGTGCTATAAACACCATGTTGATTTCATTGATGGGTATTTTGACAGTCTTTCTAAAAATTTACAAAATATTTCATAAGGTAGAGATAGCCACAGTATTTGTGTAATGCTCTGTGAACAGTATGTACTAAGTTCTTTTTGAGTCTGCTTATTTCAAATTATTCAACTCTTCACTTTGTGTATGCAACTGTGCAGGCTTCCAAGATAGTTTGTTAAAGTATGTTGTAAAATTTGATTTTGTTTTGAGCTAATTGTTTTCATAGGGCTAAAGCTTACAATTGTCTTGCAGGTTTTTGCATGGAGGATATCAGATCAACTGCTTCATCAAAAAGCAGAATTAGAAGCTTGTTATTTTGCAGCACAGACTATGAGAACAAAGGTGAATTATTTTTGTTTTGTTTTTCTATAGCTACTTCGTAAGACTTAATGATAACTAAAATTATAGAAAATCAAGATCTTTATGAAATAATTGTGGAAACATAATGAAAAAGTGTTGGATATGCATAAATGTCAATAGCAACGTCTTTTTTATTCTGTGTTGAGTTTTTTTGTTTTATGTCATCTTAACAGTAGGCTAGTGGTCAAAACGTAATCAATACTTTGAAGTTATATCAAGAAAAAGGAAAACATTTTTCCTTTTGACACATTTATAAAAAACTTAGTTAATCTCTGAAAGAAATTGTTGGAATGAATTAATGAGCCACATTTTGTTAATGCATGAACTTTTTTATCCATATGTGGATTTTCATTTTTTATTTTCCCGAAGTTTAATTATAACAAGTTTGCAAATCTCCATTAGCCATGTGCATTCAGACTCAGTGAATTTGATTGACCTTGTAACCACCAGGTAGCCATAAAACTATATACACTGTAACTCTGAATGTACTTAGTGTATCTTAACGAAATTTGGTAAGATTTTATTAAATGTTACAGGTCTGTTGTACACAAAAAAAATTGATTTTTTGAAATACAGTATTTTTACTAAAGATTTGTCTGTGAATTTACAAAGCTTTTATTAAGTCAGTCTTAGTGAAAGGTGATTTTCATGCTAAGAATAAAAATACTTCATCTTACAGTTTTCATATTTCCTCTACAAAACCTCTAGAACTCCTAAATAAATATCAATTGTTTTTTTGTTTTTTTTTATAAAACTTTGTATTTAATCTTTTATTTTCTATACACTAACACTAACTGTAACTAAATCATCTATGTACAATTAAACGAATAGTTAAAAAATATAAAACAAAATTAATAATACCCCTTTTTATTTTATTAGCTGCAGCATAGTGACTCATAGAATGACTCTTGAGTTTTTTGTTTTTTTTCAAGTACAAACTTTAGCTCGTAGCTCCTTCATCTCTTGGCCGATTTGGGATCTGATTACAGTTTAGGACTTAGGAGGTCAAACCCTTTTGATTGATGTATTTTACCAGATTAATTTACTCTAATCCTGTCTAAAAGAATTTCAATTGGCACGGCTATTGAGGATTCCCTCTTGTTTTTTAATAGAATGACTACAGAATGTAATAGGCAATTGCAATTCTTTATCCTAACAGTCTCAGCTTCTGATCTTTTCATTTCTGCTTTCTTTTAATTTTAAGATTTTATTGCTGTACTTATGTACCCTCTGTCCATGAAAAACAAATCACAGTGGGATGCTACCAGTCGAGCTTAGGGTAAACAAATGTTAGATTACATTCGTGGTCACATTATGAGATTGAGTTACAGATCATCTGAGCTCATGAAATTTAAAATTTTATCTAAGTTTCGTTATTTAACCTAAGAAGTTTCTAATGTTACATTTTAGTTAGTTTTATTAAAAATTATATAATAATAAGCAAAAAAATATACATAAAAACAAAAAAGTTAGCATGTATGTCAGAGTTCAGGCCTTTTGCACCATAATCCTTCTTTTTTTTTTCTCAATTATTTAGTTATTTAAATAAAATTCATGTAGCTTTCAAATATGCATTTTATAGCACAGAAACAAAATGGTACTAGATTAGGATGTCCCAAAATGACTCTCAATTAACTGACATTCTAATAAAGTTATAAATAGATTTTAAAAAATTCCGTCAACTTTTCAGAGTTCAATGACAATGATATGAGCAAAGAATCTTAGGCCAACTATCTGTGAGTGACTGCCAAAAAGATATAACCATAAGAAGGTTTTTGCAGAAAAAGAAAAGCTTTTTCTGCTGGTTATAAACATGTACATCAGATAAAGATGTGGTTTAGATAACTACCTTGAAAGCTGTGACAACATGGGAGGAACTTGTCAAATAAGTTTGACAAATTTATTGGTATCTCAGCAGGTTAAGGGGGTAAGAGGGTCAGATTTTATATTCTTGCCTGTCATTATCCATAATTTATAGCCCACCTTTCACATCCTGTCTTTAAGAAATTGCCAACAGTTCTCTCTGATATTTCATACTGTATTATTTCAAATCAACAGAAAGGCAAAGTTTAATCTATCAAATGATTATTTATTACATAATTTGCTTTTAGTACACAGTATTGTCTATTTCATTTTCAGTTTGAAAGTTTTCCTTACAGTTTCAGCTCAACAAAATTAGGGAATTATTTAAAGGCTCTTATGCTATTGTTAGAAAGCCGATCAAGTTATGATAGTTATAAGACATTGATTGTTTTGTACATGTTTTTATCCTGTGTTCTTAGGCACATTATTTATGTAAATAGAAATTAATTTAGTGTACTAGTACCATTAGTGTGAAAAAAAGAAAAAGAAGTAGGCTTAAATTTCATCTGCAACTGAAAGCAAAAAAAATGAGGTAAAAGATAAGTACTATGTTTCTTCTTCTTCATATATATTATTTATTATTGTAAAAGAAACTAAAATGTAAGGAAAAATAGTAATTCTTCACTAGGTATGCTTGTGAGCAGCTTGTGCATTACTTGATTCAATATAATAACATGAGCTATATGTTCATCAAGTGATTTATAACTTGTGTGGTGGGATCATTAGTTAGACATGGTTCAAAGGGTAATGAAACAATAAAATTAAGTATAAACAGTTGTAGAATGTCAAGTTTTAAGCTATTCAGGACAAATAATTGTAAGTATCCTGTTACAATCTGCAGTCATTCTAAAAAGAAGAAAGGGTAATTTAAATTTATTTTTTATTTTTTTTATGATGGTTACAAGGCCGGTCAAATTGACTGAATGTGTATAGAGTTAGGGTAGAAAAAAATGATAGAAAAAATATAACGTTTTAATGAAAAAAAACGTTTGATATTTATTTAGAAGTTTTTATAGGTTCTACAAATGAATTTTGACAATTTTTAGATAAAGTGTTTTTTATCTTAACATGAAAATCACTTTGTTCTTGTGGCAGACAACACACTGACTCCATATATTAACGTACAAATATTTAGTAAAAATACTTAATTAAAAAATCTTTTTTTTTGTGTACAAAAAATTTTAATGCTTACTGAAAGCTTGCCATATTTCTTGAAGATACACAAAATATATTAATAGTTATAGTATTGCAGCTGTGATGGTTACTTTGATCACATGGGCGGTCACATCAACTGGATCCCATATGGAAAGAGTTGCAGCATGTGTCATAAGAAATTGAATGCTTTTTGGAATACATATTTAACATTTTTCTCATTTATATTTATTATTTATAGAGGACTGTGGGGAAAAAATTGTTATTGTTTAACAGATAATTTTGTACTGTAATTGCAGTATTTCAGATCAAATACGTAGTTATAGTTCAACATGCAACTTTGATATACTTCTCAGAAATGCACATCTAATTGTTTTCTCTGTGGTTACAATAAAGTACATCCCCTGGTCAGGCAGCAGAAAGTCTATAGACTTAAAATGCTAAAATCTGGGGTTCAATTCTCTGTAGTGGACACAGCAAATAAACCAATGTGGCTCTACTCTAAAACAAGCAAAACTATAAAGTAGAAATCCTGTAGCTGTAACTCATATTGAACTAAGTTTGCTATGACGTGAACAGTGTTGATATTTTAAGTTGAAAAATGATGTTACTGATGATGTTTTCATTAGATTCAGTATTCCTTCCACGAGTTACCTGTAGAATCCTACTCTTCACTGAGAGATTCCTTGTTAGAACATCTTAGTCATGTCACTGAAGAAACAGCTCACGTCATTGTCACTCAGGTATGGATTTTAGTATATAAAAGTCAAATAAACATTTGCTAGTCTTTTTCATTGGGCAAGGTTTTTGGATCACAATTATTACACC
Organism: Limulus polyphemus; assembly: GCF_000517525.1. Taxonomy (NCBI): domain Eukaryota; kingdom Metazoa; phylum Arthropoda; class Merostomata; order Xiphosura; family Limulidae; genus Limulus; species Limulus polyphemus. Next base: position 297,592 of record NW_013666734.1, on the reverse strand, counting down.
AAAAAAGTGTCAAGCTTAAAAATTCATGCATACTTTTGATAATGTATATATTTTTAGATTTTTCTTGTTTTAATCCGTTGAGTTTCAATATACACTATCAAATTATTTACTTGCTTTTCTTTTATCAGCAAGCCTATCAAACCATCAGTTTATCAAAAAGAAAAATGTACAAGTTCCTTAAATATAAAAAAAAAATTGTTTATGTTTTTTTAGGCACAAATGAGCTTGTCAGTAATGAATTGTGGGAATAGAAGAGCAAATTTTGATGTCATGATATTTCAAAAAATGCAATCTAACAACTCTAATCAGTCGTTAAATATTGGGTTTAACTAGTTGGGTAAATCTCAAGAATTCTTCAAATGTATTTCCTTTCTTTTGATCTTATTGCCCCCCAGTGGCACAGTGGTATGTCTGCGGACTTACAACGCTAGAATCCGGGTTTCGATATCCGTGGTGGGCAGAGCTCAGATAGCCCATTGTGTAGCTTTGTGCTTAATTAAAAACAAACAATACTTGATCTTATTTTACCTTTGAGTTTGTATTGCCATGTATGTCTTTATACTGTAGGAGTGAAGATAGTGAAATCATTGTTAATACATATTCTCTTCTGCAACTTCTGTTTTTACATGAAAATGTGTTTTTTCATGTAGATATTAATACTGTTGTCTCTACTATTAGGAAAATTTAAAATTTGTAACCTGTAAACTTTTAGTCAAAAAATTTGGTATTCAAATTCCCAATTTCATTCATAAAAATAAATGTGTGCCATTTTACCCCACTTTAAAATTTCAGTCTTACAGTAACATGCATAACTTTTCCATTGCTCTCTGAAATTAAAAATAAAAACTCATGCTCCACACTGTGTGGAATTGGGTGTATTATAAGAGTGATGGTCAAATTCCACTATTCAGCCTGAGAGTTGGCAATGGGTGGTGTTGACTGGCTGCCTTTTCTCTCTAGTCTATCACTTTAAAACTAAGGATGGCTATCATAGATACCTCTCATGTAGCTTAGTGCAAAATTCAACAAACAAACAAACTGAAAGTCATAGGTTTATTGGATCCCTTTAAGGTCATACTTAAAATTGTTGAAAGTGTAGCTGTATGGAAGAAGAAGATAGACAGTAGATTTTATTTGTCACTTGCAATTTAACTTAGAAACTGAATGCATTAGTACTATTAATAATCTGTTGCTGTCAAATCTGAAATTGAAATTCTTAATTTTGAAACATATCAAGATCATTATATTGGTACTTTACAATTGTGGTTTCTCTTTTAAATCCCAAAATGCTTTAAGTTTGATAAACTTTAGATGTTATGTCCTATACTTTGGTTGGATAAGTAATTTGTGCATAAAATGTTAGAAAATCTTTTTTTTTGAGAATCTGAAGATTACATTATCTTTTATTAATTGTTAAATACTGTGCAATTTAAATAAATATGACTTGATAATTGTATTAAAAATATGCTGAATACTACCAGTTTTTTAAACTGTTTTATGATATTATTTTGAAGCAAGCTGTTAGCTGGAAATTTAAAATGTTTTATTGATAATTAAACATAACAAGATTCTAGTTTACATATATTGTTTGACACATGAGTATACTTTACATTTAAGGAAATGTGGTTGTTTTACAGCAAAATGAAATTGTGCTAATGCCATAATATGAGTTGTGGTATTTGTAGATTGCCTTATTGTCATTGATTATGGCAGATTTAGCGTGGTTGACAAAACACATTCTACTTTGCTTTCATTCGTGAATTCTTAGAATTACCTGTGTAGTTTTCTCTCATTGATACCGTGGTTGTATGACTCACTCTGGGAACTAGAAAACTAGCTTGCTGGTTTGACAATTCTTGTGAATGATAGTAAAGTCAATTCAATTAAAATAGTAATAATAATAATAACAACAAAAAATAAATAAGCAGTGTTTAAAAAAGTTAAAATAAAATAAATAATGTTGTGTTATTAATTCTTCACTTAAAAATTGATTTGTAGATAACTTAAATATAATTGATAATAATTATAATTCACTTGCTTAATCTTGATCACACCATAACACTTATTGTTCATAAAAACAAGATGATTATCTATAGCACGTAGACCACTGTTATGTTTGTCATAACCCAGCCAGCCTGATAAACCCTGATATTGGAGAAAAGGCCTCATTAACACTGTATGTGGCTGAAGTTGTGTGCTTGATATATTATAACATATTCTCCTTTGTTTTTATTCACTTGTGGGTTCTTAGAATAAACGTTTTGCAGTAGTTGAAATATTTTTAATCTTTAATGCAATTATATAAATTTGCTTAAAGAATACTAAATAATATTTTCTGATGATTTCCAGTTATGTTTAGCATTAGCCGACCTGGCACTGCAAATGGCATCATGGGAATCACCAGTTGAAGACATCATTGGAAGGTTAGGAAATATTTCTTTTTATCATAAAAAAAGAAAACATCATTGATTTATATATTCAATAGAAAATATTTAATAATTCCTACCCTAGAAAATGCAAACTCTACAAGTTGAGAGTTTAATGATTGATGAGAGCATTTGTAAAATGTAAGGTAGCCAAAAGTGTACTGAAAAATGTACCTTGTAAAATAATATTACACCAAATGTTAATTTGAGCTACTTTTTTTAAAGTAAAAGGGTACTTGAATAACATACTTGTATGTCTTAGATTTTTTAGTTCATCTAAATTGGGAAATATTGCTTAGTTTTAAAGGTTTATTCAGAATTGTTCTACTAAAAAATGTTTTATTTATCAAACACAAGTCATATACATGACTTAAGTAGCTCAATAGTTTATACTATTTGACTACTGTAGTAATTCTTAATCTTTTACAATGTGTAAGATTTTGAAAACAATGTGGTATTCTTAAGTAAAGATTTACATACAGATAAGGCACAACTGAAGTAACCAAAGGAATGCTAATATTTAGTTGGCAGTGAATCACTGATGTTTGATGAGTGAAGGTTGAATAGTTTCAGTGCTGGAAGTGAATTTGAAGATGTAAAAACAAAAACAGTTAAACTTGAAATAATGCTGTTTATTTAATTGACTAACTTGTATCAGTTAATCCAACAACAAATGAATTGGGTGTTACTTCATGTTGACAGTTCATCTGATGACCTGGACAAGACTGACAAACCTACATAGATTCAAACATACACATGTTGAGTTAGTGAATAAAGAAATGGTGCATCTTAAACTTTAGTCATTCAAACACAAGATTGCAAAATGACCACTCTGTACTCACCTGGGAAAGTTGGGTTAGCACCATCAAATTCCCTGTCCAGTTATACCAAAAAACAAAGATAATGCAGAAATGTTGCAGTCTCAAGTTATGGGTTTACAGTGGTCAAAACTTACCTATTACAGACAACTAAGTTCTTGAAATATAAGTTATAGAAAGGTTGAAGGTTATTATAGCCGCATTTTCAAATTTTAAGTAAAAATAATAATTCCACTTAAAGTAAAAAATGTTTTTTTTTATGTGGTGTTTTTTTCTTTTTCTCTGGTTTTATGAGATACAGCCTTTTGATTCTCACTTTTTATGATATCACAGCATGTGATCTAAACAACTAGTTATGAACCCCAGTTTGGAAAATATTTACAAGCAAAGTTTAAATACTATTGTAAAAGAGGACAGTGGGAAATTTAGAAGACTTAAGAAGAAACCATAGATCTGAGAATTCTTTATAGTTTCTTTTATATCTTCTTTTCATTCCTGAAGATGTTTTCTTATTAAATTATATTTCTCTAAAAGAAATGGAAATTTTGTTCTATGACAAGACATCATATAAGTTTAATTAAGTTAACTCTGTGTGTATGGGCTTGGTCATTTTGATAAATTTTGTAACCACAATGTAACCGTGAAACTATTCATACTATAACTCTGAATGAACTAACTGTATCTTCAAAAAGTTTGACAAGCTTTCAGTAAACATTACAGTCTATTGTACACAAAAAATCTGATTTTATAATATAGTATTTTTACTAAAGCTTTGTCTGTGAACTTATGAAGCTTTTACTAAGTCAGTCTGGGCAAGAGGTGATTTTCATGCTAAGAATAAAAGTACTTCTCTTCATCTAATGTTTTTTTATTTCATTTGCATAACTTCCAAAATGTTGTAAATGAATGTCAAGGTTTTTATTTTCTGTAAAATTTTATTCTTTATCTTTTATTTTTTCTGCTGTAACATTAACTGTAGCTAAATCATCAATGTATAGTGAAATGAAAAGTTAATTATGAAATAAAATTAACAAAACTTTTTTTTTTCTACAAAACAGATTGAAACAGACAATTACAATTATTTATCCTAAGCAGCTTTGGGATCATAACATTTTCACACTTGCTTTCTTTTTCCTAAGATTTTTTGTGTTACTCTTTGAGCCATGTCTAACTATAACAAAGAAATAAATCACTTGGCAAGAAGGTAGGATAGACAAACTATCAAGTTACATCACAAGTACAAACATGACAGCAGCCCATTTATGTTCCTTGAGAAGAAATTTTTTTAAGCTAAGTTTTCTGATTTAGCTTAAGTTTCTGATTTTTGTCAGTTTAGTTACTTTTGTTAAATAATGTTTATTCATATAAAAAATGTTGCTATAAAGATGATCTATAATGTGTTTGTGTAGTATGTGTGTGTGTTAGCATCCATCACCCAGAGTTGGCTGATTTAATTACAGTAATTTTTTGTATTGTAATTGGGAACTGTTTGATAGTGTACATTGGCTGTTTTGTTTTAGGAGTTTTGCCAAAGAAGGAGAATAAAAAGAATCCTGAAATAATATACGTTTCCACTTTTTTTTATAGACGTTTGGCTTCCATCAACCACAGTTGGCTTGCTCGATGACTGTAATTTTTTTGAATGGTAACTGGAAAATGTCCAATAGTAAACATAGACTTACTTTATTTTATAATTTTTGCCCAAGAAGGAGATAAAATAACAAAGTTGTATCAAAAAACACCCTGACATATGGCACATTTCCTCTGGTGTACATATTTGTGGCTTTGAATATAAAGACACAAATATTTATTCAGTTAAATGAGTCAGTTATTACTCTCCACAAAGCAGGGTAGCAATTAGAATTTAATGAGATCATTAGAGATTTGATAACAAAAGAAAGAAGGAAAGGGAACATTACCTAACATTGTCCTTTATACATTTTTTACTTCCTTAATGGCTGCTCTCAGCGAGTATACATAAAAACCAAGAAATTTAGCACCTGCTTTAGCCATGAGGCTCTTTGTGATTGAATGCATAGTTTAGTAAGCTTGTTTTTTTCTTACTATGTTGGTTGTCCAAAGATAATTTATATGGCTTTCAAATATGCATTTTAAAACACAAAACTTGTATCAAGTTCTAGGATAGAATATCCCAAAACTACTGTAATTTATTTGAGTTTCTAACTTACCTTCAAATAGGTTCAAAAGATTTCATTACTGCTTGGAGCAATGTCTTTAGTCTAAACATATCAAGCTGTCCCAGGGAAGTATTGGCATTGACTGCTAAAACAAAGAAAAGCATCTGATTTTTGTAGCATAGAATATAATTTTTGTATTAGTTATAAACATATCCAGTAATGTCAGAGAATATTATAGAAATTTCTTCAAAGACAGGATACAGGGGAGGTGTATCAATGTGGGTTGAACAAATATAGTGATATTTCAGTAAAGCAAGAAGATTAGATGTTTAATTTTATATTCTGGCTTGTTAATACCTATAGTATCTGTTTGAATCTCTTATAAGGGAAAAGAAAAAGTTATAAATGAGAAGTCGTGGCTCAACACCATCATGTGGCTTAGAAAAGTGCAGAGTGAAAATTTATTTAGATATTTCCTTTTGAGATTAAGATATTAGGCTTAGATAATTCAAAAATTTGGGTTATAATCTACATTTTGATGCTATGTTTAGTAACATACATTGATTATAAGGTAGTTTAATTAATTGCGAATGTAACTAAGTTAAAATGTCATGCATGTGCATTTCGACATACATGTATCCATAGGGTTAAGTGAGTAAGGTAGCTAGTGGAAAAATATTTTTTATTTATTGTGTACCAGCGGAGGACCCGGCATTGCTCGTATGAAAATGGCTTTCAATATCCTGAGTGATTTTGATTAAATCAACCTTATTAATCATGATTTCTTTAACTAACTAAATATTTTGATTAAAATCAATAAAAATAACAATGTGAAAAAATAATGATTTGCTAAAGCTATTTAATCAAAGCAAAACTGGGTACATTGTTCCTGCTTCTTGCATGTGCTTTGCATGACATTTCAAGTTTCCAAAACAAAATTCCCTACCTTTTTGTGTCCTGATTTCTGCTGTGTGGTCAAGTGTTTTGTGCAGAATATTCTGATTTTATTATTGTTCTATTTAATGAAGAATTCATTTATTCTCTTCTCCTTGCAACACAACGTAAATTAATATTTGTTAATACCAGATGTTTTTGTAAAGTCATCGTATAACTGACTCTTGTGAGTATACACAAGCAAAGCAAAAAATATGGCTGAATATAGTTGAGGGAGTGTCCTGTTTGCCAAAAATTGCTATATTGGGTACTTTGGCCTCAAAATGGCCTCTGAGGCCATGCCCACATAGCCCATGTTACTTCCTGCACAAAATTGTATCTCTACCTTGATTTTGGAGTTTGTAGCTTTAAAGATATGGATGTGCATAAGGAACAGACCCACAGAGAAAGAGAGAGAGACATTCATGCTTGTGTGTGTGTGTGTATATATATATATATACACACTATACTATATATATATAGATAGATAGATAGATAGATTACATTCATGTCTATTGTATTCAAACAATCCACACATTAATGAAAGAACTTGTTATTTATTATATAGAAATTTATCTTGTCCATGAATATTGTTAGTAAAAATATTGTTACCTAGACTGACCCCTCATCATATGGAATGGTTAAGTACTACATCACCAATAAATCTTTGTCAGTTTTTGCAGTGTTTTGATGATTTATAGCTGGAAGTCAACAAAATAAAGTAACAAAAGGAGCATGTTAATGAATATTTGTCAACACAGTTGTTAAAAGAAATCATCATTTACTCGTACACAATAAAGATTAAAAATGAGATTGTCCCCAATTGCAAGATGCAGTAAAACACTTATTAAATAATTTACTTTATAAAAACCTTGAGACTGTGCCCAATCTAATTTTATATATTGTGTATCATTAACTGTTAGTTTCTTTTAACAACTGTGTTATTTAAAATATAAATAAATGTTGTTTCAACTTTCTGTAATTTCAATATTTGATATCAAGTTGAAATTGACTGGTTATTTAAAATGAGACTTACTCATTAACAGTAAGTAAATTTTAAGATGAAAGGAAGTATTTTTGGAAATTTCATGGCATAAGAAATGATACAAATACAAAATCAAATTATGTGTTTTTTTATAAAGCTGAAACTACATACTATTTAACAAGGTTGTTCTAAGTATTATGCAATATGGTTAAGAATTTCCAATGTGAGAAGGAAAAAAATTAAAAGATATCAATGACACCTTCCTCCTATTTCTCTATTTAAACACTGTAGAATTTGCAAAGTTTCATTGGGACAGTATCAGTGCTGTTGGATTTGTACACCTCTTTATCTGGGATAAATTAAATTTGTGTTTAGGGAAGGAAAAAAATGCTTGTGAGCATCTGATAGGTGACACCACTCATTGTGAAATAAACTATGTCTGTGCCTACTATGCATCCATCTGCCCAATATAATTACATTAAGCATAGTACTTGTAGATCCAGTGTGAGCTGCTTACAAGAGAATTGACACACGTGCACACGCACTGCTCATAGTTGAACTAAATGCTATTGTGTATATTATATATAAAATATGGATATAGATTATATTTTGTTTTTTTAGTTGCATTGAATATGCACTACACTTCCACTTATATTTGATCTGTCATTAAATGTAATTATATTAATTGCCAATATCTATATCAAAGAAAGTTTAGTCATTTCCTAAGACCAAAATAGTATTTTATGCTTATTCTGCAAAAGTAATGCATGTTCCTAATTATTATCACTTGCAGAATGTTTAATAGAGCTATTCACCATTTGAAGTCATATTTCATTACCAGACAATACTGATAGCAATTGATATAAATACCCTAACAACTAAATTACTGATCATAAGAAATACCATTATTCTGGCAGCTTTTATTTATTGCTAAGGTATTCCAGAATAACAAGTAAACAGTCTAACAAATATTTGAAAAATATCCTCTGAAAAACAATACAAACTTGTATGGGAATTTACTCATTGCATACTATTATTCCTTAGTTTGTAGTTATTGAAGTATTTAATTTGTACAATATTGTTAATTGATTACACAACTGTGGCAAGTTAATGCCAATTTATGAGCAACTTATTTATTACTGAGGGATCTGAAACATCCAAAAGTCAGTTTAATTGGTAAAAGCAGGCACAAAATATTCATTGATTAGTAGAACTTAGCCTATTTGGCCATTCACAGGAAGGGGTGGAGGGGTGAAACTAGGGAGATAAATTGTGGTGGAATGTGTGTACAATAATGTAGACATTCAACCTGATGTTTAGTTAAGTAAAATGTCTGTGGGATAAACATGGATCATATGGTACTTTCCATATTTATGAACTACCATCCTTATGATTGACCAATGGACCTATTTTTTAGAAAATTGTTCATATTTTGTCTGTAACAACAACCCAGATTTGTGTCATTTGTGCTCACTTTTTCCTAATAAGATTTTCACATTGTTTGTTTGTTTCCTTGCCTTTTTTATGGTTCAAACTGAATTAATTTAACACTTTTGACCACTTTATTGAACTTAGATGCTGAACTTTTAATTTCATTAAATGTCTTAACCTATTGAGTCTTTTATTTACAAGTTCTGCATCCTAAGCAATGGTGGGTACGAGATTTTGTAAAGAAAGGATTAAACTCTTGAACCTAAATATAAGGTTAATGATATATAATCCTAGTTGTAATGATACATAAAATTTCTTGATAATATGTTAAATAATAAAATTAATGTATCATTACTGTTTCAAAAAAAATCATAAGGAATATCCTTTTCCAGTTTTCATTAATGATACAGAATTGAGCTTCACAAACTGAGTATGAAAGTCTGTGTGTGTGTGTCTGTGTGTATATACCTTTTTTTTTCCTGGAAAGTAGGAGTATTCTGTATCCACTCTTGCTAATTTTCTAATATTAACAGTCATGGTTTGTAGCTGTTGTCATGTGCTTACATAGTGGAGTGAATGGAACTACTGAATCAAAGTATGAACCAGCTTGAGTAATGCAAACTTTTGTAATATGGAGTCTGATAACCACAGTTTGCAAATCCCTGTCATTTGTTGTTTTAGTAATATGAATGTAATCTGTTGAATCACAAACATGTTTATTCTTATACATGGATAACACAAACTTTTGAATGTACTATCACCGCAATCCCAGTATAGAAATATCTTATGCACAGATGACTATACATTTTGTCAACACAGAGTAGTAACTACTGATATGCTGCCAAAGTAAATGTGAAAAGTTAGTATATGTTGATAAATACTACCAGTTTATATAATTTTTATGTTTCTTTTGTGGTTGTATCATTTAGTGAAACCATTATCCAAAATCAACTAGTTAGAATGTCGTAAAAGCACTTTGTATATAAAGTTATTGGGTTTTAAATGCAACAACCCTACTCTCATGTCCACCCTCTGAAAATTGAAACGTACCATGCTTCAGTGCACTAGTCACTATCAGAAGCTTAGAATGAGATGCCATAACTTTGTTGATTTATTCACACTGTTTATTTTAACCAGATCAAGCTCTAGCAGTGAACACTCTCATAAGAATGGGATGTGTTACTTCTCACCTTGGTTGAATAGCTGGTTCAACCCATAATTTTCAGGAACAGTGTGATGTAACAGAGGCCAGCATAACTTTATTTCTGTTTGACTTATTTAGTTCATCAGTGTTTAATTGGTATTATGAATTTTCACTTTCCAGTCAGCATTGTCTCAACCAAAAATGAAGTGGTTTGGGGTCTTGTGGAGAATAATCACTACAGCATTGACACTGTGTGCTACATGTTCTTGCACTGATAGGTCCGATGACCAAAAGTGAATTTTAAGGAGGAAATATTTGTAACTATCTTATCGTAGCAGTACCTTTGATGATATTTCAGGCTAGGAAACGACGCTAAGTACCTGCCAGCCTTACTTGAAGTACTCACAGTTTTACCAGAGGAGGTAAGAAACCATGTTATGTGAAGAGAGTAAAGTGAGTGAGCAGCTTTATTTGGCAATTTTATTTATAATTGAATTATAAAAGCATTTGATTCTTGGTTTTAAAGTTTCACATAATCATCACATATAAAGATCCTGAAGAATTTACAATGACAGATTTGACAAATCTGAAAATATTAAAGAAAAAGAAATTTCAGTTGTTCTTATTTTAAAGATACATGAGTACCTGTATTATATACAACTTATTTGATGGATAATGTGAAAAAGAGCACAGAGTTTTAATTCCTTTAGTTTTAAGTATTTGAACTTTAAGATAGTTTTATACCCTTTTTTTTTATGAATTTCCAGGTATTTTGAAGGTTTAAGTGTTCTGTAGATGAAATAACATAATTCTATTAATCATACTGAATTTGTAGGTTCAAACATATATATATATATATACAATACCTTCTTCACACCAGACTGTGAAATAGGCTGTCACTCCATCCAAAAAAAGGGTCACATAAAGTATTAATATTATGTTATTTTTTGGAATGTTAATGTAGGTGAACAGAACTTTTAAATCGATAGTGAAAGATACAGTTTAAAGAAATTTTTGAGACAGCTTTAGGCATAGATTTAGGTTTAGTACAATCTAAAAATAAAGGAAGAATAATGTTTTGTTATATACTAAGTTAAGTAACTGCTATTTATATTGTTAATTAGTAAGCACAGAGAAATGTGATCATCATATGATTAGTGGAATTAAATATTAGTATTCAAATTTTTACTTGAAGTGCAGCAAGTCACAATGGAATCTAAAATAATAACGTA